>NC_084616.1:69343080-69378080 GCF_033978795.1 Nerophis ophidion | reverse complement strand
TAAAAATGTTCAATCACTCTTGAAAGTGATAGGGACGGCGTGGCGCAGTGGGAGAGTGGCCGTGCACAACCCGAGGGTCACTGGTTCAAATCCCACCTAGAACCAACCTCGTCACGTCCGTTGTGTCCTGAGCAAGACACTTCACCCTTGCTCCTGATGGGTGCTGGTTGGCGCCTTGCATGGCAGCTCCCTCCATCAGTGTGTGAATGTGCGTGTGAATGGGTAAATGTGGAAGTAGTGTCAAAGCGCTTTGAGTACCTTGAAGGTAGAAAAGCGCTATACAACCCATTTATCATTTAAAGTAATTACAAATAATAGCACAGTGTTTACTTATGACACAATTCAAACAACCTTCTGGAAAACTTATCTTCTTTATTTGTCAGCGTCAGCATTGGACTGATCAACAAAAAAATCTTATTAAAAGTACTTCCATGAATAAAAATTAACAATATAGAACGGTATGGCATCAGAGATCAAACTAATAACCTGCTATACAAGAATGTATAACAATTCTTAACAAAAGCAGAAACATAATCTTAGAGAACATTTTTACTTAAAACATTCATATGTAAGTACACCACTTAAAAACTTTGGTATATCAGTATGTGGAATTAAATTATGGAATGGATCAGAGTACTGATATGATCCTGTTTATGAAACTGTTTCAACTCAAAGGGATTACAAAGCACAAGGAAGAAGAATCCTAAAAAATGTCTTAAACTTTATTGATCAATTATTCATCTCATTATGTGAATCATGACTTAGCTAATTATTTTCTCCTATGTCCCCCCCTCCCTTGTGGAGGGGGTCCGGTCCGATGACCATGGATGAAGTACTGGCTGTCCAGAGTCGAGACCCAGGATGGACCGCTCGTCGGGACCCAGGATGGACCGCTCGCCTGTATCGATTGGGGACATCTCTACGCTGTTGATCCGCCTCCGCTTGAGATGGTCTCCTGTGGACGGGACTCTCGCTGCTGTCTTGGATCCGCTTTGAACTGAACTCTCGCGGCTGTGTTGGAGCCACTATGGATTGAACTTTCACAGCATCATGTTAGACCCGCTCGACATCCATTGCTTTCGGTCCCCTAGGGGGGGGGTTGCCCACATCTGAGGTCCTCTCCAAGGTTTCTCATAGTCAGCATTGTCACTGGCGTCCCACTGGATGTGAATTCTCCCTGAGTTTTCCTTGCCCTTTTGTGGATTCTTCCGAGGATGATGTAGTCGTAATGATTTGTGCAGTCCTTTGAGACATTTGTGATTTGGGGCTATATAAATAAACATTGATTGATTGATTGATTGATTTAGAAGAATGCTATTTATTTGTTTATCTATGTAACTGTATGCATGTTGAAATAAACTAATACTATAACTATTTACAGTTTGAGCCTGCATTAGTCACATTGTGTCGGCAGACCTTCCGTGTTTTGGTTATTTCTGTTTTCAGCGCTCCTTGCCTCCTTTGGTTTGTCACTTGCTGGGAACGCTGATTGAACACACTCTCTGATTGGTGAACAGGACACGCACCTGTCGCTAATCAATAATCAGTGAGCTCAGAAAGCATAAGAATAAGTATATACATTTAAATAAATGGGCTGTACTTGTGTAGCACTTTTGACACTACTTCCACATTCACCCATTCACACACACATTCACACACTGATGGAGGGAGCTGCCATGCAAGGCGCTAACCATCACCCATCAGGAGCAAGGGTGAAGTGTCTTGCTCAGGACACAACGGACGTGACGAGGTTGGTACTAGGTGGGGATTGAACCAGGGACCCTTGGGTTGCACACGGCCACTTTTCCCACTGCGCTACGCCGTCCAGGGGGGTGGGATGTGGTGTGGGTATGGGGGGAAAAGGAGATTAGGAGTTATTCAGTAGGATTTAAAGTCCAAGCTTACATCACACTCAAATTTTTACTGCATGCCTTTTGTAGATTCCTAAAGTAGCCTTAAGCTTGACGCTCCTCTACTATCACATTCACTCCGCTTGCTGCGGCAACAACAAAACACAACTCCAGACGTTCTTCTTCGTTTGTATGGTTTACTTGTGATCTTAATAATTCAAAACATAAAACAGTCACGATGTGGGAACAAATGAATGACAAAATAAAGAGAGTTTGTTGCAGTACTAGTTAGAAAAAGTATGAATGAGAATAAGTATGAGTGAGGTCAAAAAACTGTGTGGCTCGATTCCACCGCACCTGACAGCAATTACCCATAACACCTTGCGTCCAAAAACCACCTTACCACACAGATCCCTCCGCCATATATGCACTTAAAACAGTTACGTCATCAAATCATTTTGACAAATGTAATAATTACAACTAAAGTGAGCTTTATATAATTACTCTAAGCCAGGGGTGCCCACACTTTTTCTGCAGGCGAGCTACTTTTCAATTGACCAACTCAAGGGGATCTACCTCATTTATATATATCATTTATATTTATTTATTTATGAAAGAGACATTTTTGTAAACAAGTTAAATGTGTTTAACGATAATACAAGCATGTGTAACACATATAGATGTCTTTCTTTCACAAAGACAAGAATATAAGTTGGTGTATTACCTGATTCTGATGACTTGCATTGATTGGAATCAGACAGTAATGATGATAACGCCCACATTTTCAAATGGAGGAGAAAAAAAGTTCTCCTTTCTGTACAATACCACATGAAAGTGGTTGGTTTTTGGCATCTAATTCATCCAGCTTCCATAAACTTTACAAGAAAAACATTGGCGGCAAATTCCGTAGCTTGCTTGATTGACATTCACGGCACCCGAGGGTCTTGTGAGATGACGCTGGCTGCTGCCAGTTCATTATTATGAAAAAATGACAGAGAGGAAGGCGAGAAACACTTTTTATTTCAACAGACTCTCGCGCCGTCCCTTCCGTCAAAACTCTAAAGGCCGACTGCACATTTCCTATCTTCACAATAAAAGCCCTGCTTCATGCTGCCTGCGCTAACAAAATAAGAGTCTCGGAAAGCTGGCGTGCACAAGTGATGTGCACGCCAGCTTTCTGAGGGATCGCTTGTGCACGCCAGTTTTCCGAGACTCTGTATTTAGTTAGCGCAGGTAGCATGAAGCAGGGCTTTTATTGTGAAGATAGGAAATGTGCAGTCGGCCTTTAGAGTTTTGACGGAAGGTACGGCGCGAGAGTCTGTTGAAATAAAAAGTGTTTCTCGCCTTCCTCTCGGTCATATTTTAATAATAATGATCTTGCAGCAGCCAGCGTCATCTCACAAGACCCTCCGGTACCGTGAATGTCATTTAAGTGACGTCTTGGTGAAGATTGATGATCACTAATTTTTAGGTCTATTTTTTTTAAAAGCCTGGCTGGAGATCGACTGACACACCCCCCGCGGTCGACTGGTAGCTCGCGATCAACGTAATGGGCACCCCTGCTCTAAGCAGGTTTTTAAAAATACTCATGAAAAAAAACGAACAAAAACATTTATATGTATTTTAACTTGTGACTTTCCGCGGCCCGGATTTTGGAAGCTGGCGGGTCGTAGTTTAGGGACTACTGGTTTTAATCAATGAATCAATCAATCAATGTTTATTTATATAGCCCCAAATCACAAATGTCTCAAAGGACTGCACAAATCATTACGACTACAACATCCTCGGAAGAACCCACAAAAGGGCAAGGAAAACTCACACCCAGTGGGCAGGGAGAATTCACATCCAGTGGGACGCCAGTGACAATGCTGACTATGAGAAACCTTGGAGAGGACCTCAGATGTGGGGAAACCCCCCCCCTCTAGGGGACCGAAAGCAATGGATGTTGAGCGGGTCTAACATGATACTGTGGAAGTTCAATCCATAGTGGCTCCAACACAGCCGCGAGAGTTCAGTTCAAAGCGGATCCAAGACAGCAGCGAGAGTCCCGTCCACAGGAGACCATCTCAAGCGGAGGCGGATCAGCAGCGTAGAGATGTCCCCAATCGATACAGGCGAGTGGTCCATCCTGGGTCTCGACTCTGGACAGCCAGTAATTCATCCATGGTCATCGGACCGGACCCCCTCCACAAGGGAGGGGGGGACATAGGAGAAAGAAAATAAGCGGCAGATCAACTGGTCTAAAAAGGAGGTCTATTTAAAGGCTAGAGTATACAGATGAGTTTTAAGATGAGACTTAAATGCTTCTACTGAGGTAGCATCTCGAACTGTTACCGGGAGGGCATTCCAGAGTACTGGAGCCCGAACGGAAAACGCTCTATAGCCCGCAGACTTTTTTTGGGCTCTAGGAATCACTAATAAGCCGGAGTCTTTTGAACGCAGATTTCTTGCCGGGACATATGGTACAATACAATCGGCAAGATAGGCTGGAGCTAGACCGTGTAGTATTTTATACGTAATTAGTAAAACCTTAAAGTCACATCTTAAGTGCACAGGAAGCCAGTGCAGGCGTAATGTGATCAAACTTTCTTGTTCTTGTCAAAAGTCTAGCAGCCGCATTTTGTACCAACTGTAGTCTTTTAATGCTAGACATGGGGAGACCCGAAAATAATACGTACAGTAGTCGAGACGAGACGTAACAAACGCGTCTTTAGTGGACAAAATGGAGCGAATTTTAGCGATATTACGGAGATGAAAGAAGGCCGTTTTAGTAACGCTTTTAATGTGTGACTCAAAGTATCGGTGTCGGCAATACTGTATTTATGTAACCGGTGGTCTTTTCCTCTGCGTTGTGTGTTTTTTATGTAGGACGACCGACACCATGGGTTTCTCCACTGCACTTTAATGATAAAACAGAATACAATCGTCATCAAAACTTTGTGCCATCGTCGAGCCCCTACACAAATATAATAATGAACAAGAAATGAATTAAAGTTGCCCTAGTGTGTGAATGTGAGTGTGAATGTTGTCTATCTGTGTTGGCCCTGCGATGAGGTGGCGACTTGTCCAGGGTGTACCCTGCCTTCCGCCCGATTGTAGCTGAGATAGGCGCCAGTGCCCCCCGCGACCCCGAAAGGGAATAAGCGGTAGAAAATGGATGGATGGATGGATGAATTAAAGTTCTTAACAAGACATTTTCTGTCGTCGCATGAACGCCTACCTCTCCCGTTATCGTAGACAAAAAAGGAAGTTGGAGGGCGTGTCTAACGCATATAAAAAGACAGGTGTCACAGTAATTATTGCAGTAGGAGGGACAATGAGACAATGGTTCCACATTGACAAAACATCAAACAATATTCAGGTATTTACATGTAACTTACATATTTTGTGTAGTTATAACAATAATAAAACTTTAGAAAATAAATTATTTACAAGACGTAATTGACCCTGTTACACTTACATGGTCTCAGACTAATTGCAACATTTGCAGAATATTATTCAATAGGTTGAACAATTCAGCACGTGACTGTGAACATACTTATTTAGTTTTTTATTCATGATGTCAGGTGAGGATCCCCTTCCTTTTAAATACCGGAAATAGAATTTCTGTTATGCGTCTGGCGCGCTGAGGACTTTTACGCATGGCGTCTGCACACCAGAACCGTCACACAACTTACTATTTCAGGACGGGAATGCTCCGCCGACCCCCCTCGGCTTCCAGTCCGCACACCTGCTCGTCTCCGTCTGCTTCTCTCTGACGGACTCGACCCAGACCAGCTCCTCGTCTTCTCTGCTCAGTTCCGTTCCTGCGTTTCCACTCCAGTCTGTGGCCAGGAGAAGTCATCCAAGTCTCCCTCGGACTACCTGCCCTTGAGCTCCAAAGACTTCCCTCAAGACTTTGTAGACCCAATTCCACTGTTGACCGACATGGCGGAGGCTGTGCGACCCGAGGACTACTGCGACGAGGCGGTGGAGGACGAGTTCGGCGAAATCATCAAGTGTCGATCAGGTAGAACAGTAACAATTTATTTGTGTGTGTGTGTGTGTGTGTGTGTGTGTGTGTGTGTGTGTGTGTGTGTGTGTGTGTGTGTGTGTGTGTGTGTGTGTGTGTTTTAATGGGTTAGGCTAGTACAGTGTGTCAAACTCCTTTTAGATGTGGGGGCCAAATCTACTCCCAAATGGGCCTGATAGGTAAAATCACAGCACGATAACTTGAAAACAAAGACAACTTCAGATTGTTGTCTTTGTTTGAAAATAGAACAAGCACATTCTGAAATTGTACAAATCATAATGTTGTTGGGTTTTTTTTTCAGTCTTACATGTTGCGTTTAATAGTATTCCATCTTTGTTTGGCGTTATTTATATTTTCTGAATTAATTATGGGAGTTTGCCCAACCAGTCTACATGTGCTTTGTGGACTTGGAGAAGGCATTCGACCGTGTCCCTCGGGAAGTCCTGTGGGGAGTGCTCAGAGAGTATGGGGTATCGGACTGTCTTATTGTGGCGGTCCGTTCCCTGTACGATCAGCGCCAGAGCTTGGTCCGCATTGCCGGCAGTAAGTCGAACACATTTCCAGTGAGGGTTGGACTCCGCCAAGGCTGTCCTTTGTCACCGATTCTGTTCATAACTTTTATGGACAGAATTTCTAGGCGCAGTCAAGGCGTTGAGGGGTTCCGGTTTGGTAACCGCAGGATTAGGTCTCTGCTTTTTGCAGATGATGTGGTCCTGATGGCTTCATCTGGCCGGGATCTTCAGCTCTCGCTGGATCGGTTCGCAGCCGAGTGTGAAGCGAGCGGAATGAGAATCAGCACCTCCAAGTCCGAGTCCATGGTTCTCGCCCGGAAAAGGGTGGAATGCCATCTCCGGGTTGGGGAGGAGACCCTGCCCCAAGTGGAGGAGTTCAAATACCTAGGAGTCTTGTTCACGAGTGAGGGAAGAGTGGATCGTGAGATCGACAGGCGGATCTGTGCGGCGTCTTCAGTAATGCGGACGTTGTATCGATCCGTTGTGGTGAAGAAGGAGCTGAGCCGGAAGGCAAAGCTCTCAATTTACCGGTCGGTCTACGTTCCCATCCTCACCTATGGTCATGAGCTTTGGGTCATGATTAAAAGGATAAGATCACGGGTAGAAGCGGCCGAAATGAGTTTCCTCCGCCGTGTGGCGGGGCTCTCCCTTAGAGATAAGGTGAGAAGCTCTGCCATCCGGGAGGAACTCAAAGTAAAGCCGCTGCTCCTTCACATCGAGAGGAGCCAGATGAGGTGGTTCGGGCATCTGGTCAGGATGCCACCCGAACGCCTCCCTAGGGAGGTGTTTAGGGCACGTCCAACCGGTAGGAGGCCACGGGGAAGACCCAGGACACGTTGGGAAGACTACGTCCCCCGGCTGGCCTGGGAACGCCTCGGGATCCCCCGGGAAGAGCAAGACGAAGTGGCTGGGGAGAGGGAAGTCTGGGTTTCCCTGCTTAGGCTGTTGCCCCCGCGACCCGACCTCGGATAAGCGGAAGAGGATGGATGGATGGATGGATGGAATTAATTATGTCATAATGTTCATCAGTCAACTCGTTGGTGTTAGTTTTCCATCTATCGAGATAAAATAATTGGATCAAAATCAAATTACAGTTTGTTATTTATGTAGTTTGATCATTTTCCTCGACTGATGTACTGAACATTGTGTGGTGTATTTTGTACATATGTGGCATCATCTACAACAGTGGTCCCCAACCACAGAGTAATTTTTTATTCATTTTAATTAAAAAAAAACTAAACAAATTATTTATTTTACTTTATTTTTTATGTTTTTATTAAATCAACATAAAAAACACAATATACACCTACAATTAGTGCATCAACCACAAAAACCTTCCTTTTTCATGACAAAAACGTCCCTTTTCATGACAAAGAAAAAAAATTAAATAAAAAAAAGTACAAATTATTTATTTTATTTTTTTTTTTTTTTTTTTTTATTAAATCAACATAAAAAATACAATATACACTTACAATTAGTGCACCAACCACAAAAACCTTCCTTTTTCATGACAAAGAAAAAAAATAAAATTTTAAAAAGTACTCATATGTCCTACCACATGTCAACCGGCAGGTTTCGGTGAGAAAATGGTGGTATTAAGTCAGCTCTTACAATAGTTATGAGCGGAGAGCTTGCGTCGTGCCTAGCCTCCTGCAGCTGCGGACTCTCTTGCCTCCTCCCAACGGCCGCCCCCGACCGTCAGATGCTTACACCGTGGAGGAGGGGGAAAAAATAAAAATCTTAGCATTAGCAGTGGTGCTACTTTTTGTAGCAACGCTTTTGCCGCATAATTGTTCAACATCTTCCCGCTTGAAGCCAAATCACCGCCAGACGATGCTGTTTTTTTCTGAATTAATTCTTCCTTCATTTGTTACCAGATTCACACCTTCTCTCTCTCGTATTACCACCGGCACCTCTCTGCTAGCATATATAGATAGTGCTTTATTGAGGCGAGTTCCTTCTGGAAAATGAAATCACAGCTAACGTTACCATTTCGCTACCTCTTCGCTCGGCGGGATCGTGTGACGTTGCACACGTGACCTGTGTAAGAAGGTGCGCTTGTTTTAAGTCTCTGTGAGAAGCAGAGGCAAGAAAGAGTGGAAAACACATGTAGTGTAATGCCCGCAGCTAAAAGCAACTGCGTGAGAACGTATACTCAAATATCACAATAGTCATTTTCTATATCGCAGAGAGACAAACCCGTGATGTATCGAAAATATCCATATATCACCCAGCCATACTTCAAACCATAACCAACCATGCATATGTATAGCCCTTGTCTCAAAGTAGGTGTACTGTCACGACCTGTCACATCATGCCGTGACTTATTTAGAGTTTTTTGCTGTTTTCCTGTGTCGAGTGTTTTAGTTCTTGTCTTGCGTTCCTATTTTGGTGGATTTTTCTCTTTTTTGGTATTTAACCTGTAGCAGTTTTGGGTCTTCCTTTGGGCGATATTTAGAATAGAATAGAATAGAAAGTACTTTATTGATTTCTGGGGGAAATTCAGCACCACAGTTCGCTCACAATAAACAATAATAAGAATCAATAATATATGACATATATTATATATATAATATACAAATAATATAAATATATTCTACATATATTCTACATTTAAGTGCATTCAAGAAGGAACATATGCATTATACAGTCTGATAGCTGTCGGTATGAAGGACCTCCTGTGTCGTTCCGTGTTACGTTTTGGGAGTCTGAGCCTTCCACTGAACGTGCTCATTCTCTCCACAAGGTCCGAGTGTAGTGGGTGAGAGGTGTTGTCCATAATGACTAGGAGTTTTGCTCGACTTCTCCTCTCTGACACCACCACCAGAGAGTCCAGCTCCACTCCCACCACGTTACTGGCCCTCTCTACCAACTTGTCCAGTCTGTTTGCGTCCCTCACTCTCAGCCCGCTGTCCCAGCAGGCCACGGCGTACAAGAAAACGCTCGCCACCACCGACTCGTAGAACATCTTCAACATCTTTGTACAGAAGTTGAAGGATCCTAGCCTCCTGAGGAAGTAGAGGCGGCTCTGTCCCTTCTTGTAGAGGGCCTCAGTGTGTTTTGACCCATTCAGCTTGTTGTCGATGTGTACTCTGAGGTATTTATAATTTATAATTTTCTGCATCTATTGGGTTTTAGCAATCAAGAATGTTTCAGTTGTTTTTATCCTTTGTGGGGACATTGTTGATTCAGATTTGGAATGTGGATGCCGTATTTGCTCCATACTAAGTTTTTGCTGTCGTCCAGCATTCTGTTTTTGTATACTTTGTAGCCAGTTTAGTTTTAGTTTCATTCTACATAGCCTTCCCTAAGCTTTAATGTCCTTTCTTAGGGGCACTCACCTTTTGTGTATTTTTGGTTTAAGCATTGGACACCTTTTTACCTGCACCCTGCCTCCCACTGTGTCCAACATCTACAAAGCAATTAGCTACCGACTGCCACCTACTGATATGGAAGAGTATTACACGGTTACTCTGCCGAGCTCTCGACAGCACCGACACTCTAAAACAACACATAATTTGCAGACTATAATTATTAGTTTGCAAAAAATATTTTTAACCCAAATGGGTGAAAATTACTGCATTGCACTAGTTTTTGGCTTTCCCATTACATAAAAAAAAAACCAAATCAATTATGAAAAATTATGTAGTTCTTATCGTCTTTTGTTTTTATACTTTTTCATAAAAACAAAAGACGATAAGAACTACACAGAGAAGAAAATAATGTTTGAAAGTTGATGGAAAATGTTTTTGTTTGTTTGTAAAAACACAACCTAAATAACTAAAAATTGCCTTATTTGGTTGTTTATTGATGATCATAATTGCCTTTCAAGTAACTACTTGAAAGAAATAACCCCAGCCAAGAATCGTTTTTGGATTGTAGGATAAAAAACACCAAAAAAATAATCCCTCATCTATTATTATATTTGATTTAGTAAAAAAAAAAAACACACACAGATTAAATGCATTGACTTACATAATATAAAGTATTGGCCTTTATTTAAAAATTTTTTTTTTTTTTTTTTATTAGATAAAAATATTGAAAACTTTTGTCTGTTATGTTGACTTTTTCCACAAACATCACAAATAAAATGCATAATAATTATATGATTGTGATGAACACTGTTAAAAAAAAAAAAGCCTCACAATTTACAGTAAAATACCGGCAGCTGTGTTTGGCAGGAATTCATACTAAAAATACAGTCACGACATTAAGGTATGTTAAAGTTGAATACGTACATTTTATAGTTGATAACCGTTTTTGCTTAAGGTAAATTACTATTAAAGAAAAGACCATGTTTATACCGAACACAAACCTTGGTCACCCATCACCCCTCCGCCATACATTTTTAGACCTCCAAAAAATTAAACATGTTAGGTTTTTTCGTGTTTTGACGGTTTGAAATGAACCGTGTTTAAAATGTCTCTTGCTGTGTAAAAAAACGCAGCCTCCACGTTTGCACCGCAAGATCTGTGGTAATACACCGACATCATCCGTCAGTCACATTTTCCTCCCAGACTTCCAAGACGTGAACATGGTAATTTAACGGAGGTGACAGAGTTAAATATGGAAGCATCAAAGGCTCATCAAAGAGCTACACGGACGCACACATTCTATATAAATGAATTATGGATACAAACAAGCAAGTAAAGAACAATTAATGGTCAATGCATTCACATCTTATCTGAATAAAGTGAAATCAACACTTTATGTTGAATTAACAGGAGGAAACATTTTCTGCTCACATTTACAAAATTTGAACACTTTCAAATTAAAGGACAGTAACTACTATTTTAAAGGCCTACTGAAATGAGATTTTCTTATTTAAACGGGGATTGCAGGTCCATTCTATGTGTCATACTTGATGATAATTTTGCAATATTGCCAAAGTTTTGCTGAAAGGATTTAGTAGAGAACATCGACGATAAAGTTCGCAAGTTTTGGTCGCTAATAAAAAAGCCTTGCCTTTACCGGAAGTCGCAGACGATGACGTCACAAGGGTGAGGGCTCCTCACGTCCTCACATTGTTTTTAATGGGAGCCTCCAGCAGCAAGAGCTATTCGGGCCGAGAAAACGACAATTTCCCTATTAATTTGAGCGAGGATGAAAGATTCGTGGATGATATTGATAGCGAAAGACTAGAAAAAAATAAAAACAAAGTATTGGGACGGATTCAGATGTTTTAGACACATTTACTAGGATCATTCTGGGAAATCCTTTATCTTTCTATTGTGTTGCTAGTGTTTTAGTGAGATTAAATAGTACCTGATAGTCGGAGGGGTGTGTCCACGGGTGTCTTGAGGCCAGTCTCTGAGGGAAGTTGACGGCAGCTGCATGGACGGCGCAAGCTCAGCTGATCTCCGGTAAGAGGCGACTTTTTACCACAATTTTCTCACCGAAACCTGCCGGTTGACAAGTGGTCGGGAACCATGTTGGCTTGACCGCTCTGATCCATAGTAAAGCTTCACCTCCGGGAATTTTAAACAAAGAAACACTGTGTTTGTGGGGCTAAAGCCTAAAGTTTCCCACCTCCATCGTTCTGCTTTGACTTCTCCATTATTAATTGAACAAATTGCAAAGATTCAGCAACACAGATGTCCAGAATACTGTTTAATTGCGCGATGAAAAGAGACGACTTTTAGCCGCAAATGGTGCTGCGCTAATATGTCCCCTCCAACCCGGGACATCACACGCACGCGTCATCATACGCGTCATCATTACCGCGACGTTTTCAACAAGAAACTCTGCGGGAAATTAAAAATTGCAATTTAGTAAACTAAAAAGGCCGTATTGGCATGTGTTGCAATGTTAATATTTCATCATTGATATATAAACTATTAGACTGCGTGGTCGGTAGTAGTGGGTTTCAGTAGGCTTTTAATAGTTGATTTACCTGCTACATAAACAGTATTAGTTCTGAGCAATGGCAACGCCGCTGACAGACCGCGTCCCAGGTGTGCAGACGAATGTATTCTCCCTCATCCCTGTTGATAGTGTTGTCCCCCTTTCTTCTGAATTTCCATAGCCTCCTTCATCCATCTCTTGTATTTATGTTTCTGATAAAATATATTTTCCTTAGCTGCCAGTTGTTGCATTGTGACTTCATTTTGTAAATACATCTAGCTGCAGACCACAGACACCTAATGGCACGCCCTTTTCGGCAAGCTCTACGCTGCTGATCCGCCTCCGCTTGAGATGGTCTCCTGTGGACGGGACTCTCGCTGCTGTCTTGGATCCGCTTGAACTGAACTCTCGCGGCTGTGTTGGAGCCACTATGGATTGAACTTTCACAGTATCATGTTAGACCCGCTCGACATCCATTGCTTTCGGTCCCCTAGGGGGGGGGTTGCCCACATCTGAGGTCCTCTCCAAGGTTTCTCATAGTCAGCATTGTCACTGGCGTCCCACTGGATGTGAATTCTCCCTGCCCACTGGGTGTGAGTTTTCCTTGCCCTTTTGTGGGTTCTTCCGAGGATGTTGTAGTCGTAATGATTTGTGCAGTCCTTTGAGACATTTGTGATTTGGGGCTATATAAATAAACATTGATTGATTGATTGATTGATTGACTGTGTTGTGCTTCGGAAGTCTGTGCGCCACTGTAACTTGCTTTGCTGTCACTTCTGTGGTGTCGATCACATCCTCTGTGGCTTGAAGTTGTGTTGTTGCTTTATATTATTGTGTTGTGTCGTTTGGATTTGTTGTGGCTTTTGCAGTCGTGCTGTGGCTGAAAGTTTTTGCGTTGTAATTTATCATGCTATTGTGACCTTTCTCAACCACTGTCGATACCTGGCAGTTTTGTTTTGATGAAGCAACAAACGGGCAGACAGACTTCAATAATGTTTGACGTCCTTATTACTAGAAGTTCTAAACTTCATATAAGGTCAGGGTTCTTAAATCCAATGTTTTCCTTTATCTACTGTAGTATTGATAAAATCAATCAAATCCTTTCAATTGCACAGATCGATGCAATTGAACCAAAATAATTTAATCTAAATAACACCCCTAGTTTGCATGTATTTAAAACGCGTGCAAACTCAATAGCTGATCTTTTAAGCTTGTGCGCATAGGATTGGGTCTCTTAAAGGCCTACTGAAATGAGATTTTCTTATTTAAACGGGAATAGCAGGTCCATTCTATGTGTCATACTTGATCATTTTGCGATATTGCCATATTTTTGCTGAAAGGATTTAGTAGAGAACATCGACGATAAAGTTCGCAACTTTTGGTCGCTAATAGAAAAGCCCTGCCTTTACCGGAAGTATGTGCGGGTGACGTCACGAGTTGCAGGGCGCCACACATATTCACATTGTTTATAATGGGAGCCACCAGCAGTAAGAGCAATTCGAAACGAGAAAGCGGCAATTTCCCCATTAATTTGAGTGAGGATGAAAGATTCGTGAATTAGGATATTGATAGTGAAGGACTAGAAAAAAAAGAAGAAAAAAAAAGCGACGGCTCCGGGCGGCGGCAGTTTGAGCGTTTCAGATGTAATTAGACACATTTACTAGGATAATTCTGGAAGATCCATTATCTGCTTATTGTTTTAATAGTGTTTTAGTGAGATTTTAAAGATTATAAAGACATACCTCGAGGTCGGATGGCTGCGGTGAACACGAAGTGTCTCAAAGAGAAGCCGAGGAGCCAAGCTCACAGCTGCCTTTCAAACAGCTGCTGCAGGACGACGAATAATCCAATGTTTTCTCCGGTAAGATATATATCACAATTTCCCCATCCAAAAACTTGCTGGTTGACGTGAAGAAAACATGTTCGATTGACCGCTCTGTGTTAAAGCTTATCAACAAACAAAGAAACACCGGCTGTGTCTCGGTGCTAAAGGCAGCTGCAATCCACCACTTTCCACCAACAGCATTCTTCTTTATATTCTCCATTATTAAATGAAAAATATGCAAAAGATTCAGCAACACAGATGTCCCAAAATACTGTGTAATTACGTCACGAACAGAGACGACTTTTAGCCGTGTTTGGTGCCGCGCTAATATTTCCTTACAGTCCGTGACGTCACGCGTCATCATTCCGTGACGTTTTGAACAAGAAACTCACTGGAAATTTTAAATTGCAATTTAGTAAACTAAAAAGGCCGTATTGGCATGTGTTGCAATGTTAATATTTCATCATTGATTATAAACTATCAGACTGCGTGGTCGGTAGTAGTGGGTTTCAGTAGGCCTTTAATGTATTCATGAAATGATTACTGTACTGATTGGAAGACAGCCTTGCTTCATCAGAAATGTTTGTGTAATGGTACAGTACATATATTTGTCATTGGATTTTCCAGTGCGGAAGTTTTGATGTCTGCAAAAACATTTGGCACCGTATTTTTGCCCTCGCTTACAAACACATGTTGTGACTTTTGCTTGCCATTATAGCCCAGTACTGTAGGTGGCCTTATGCCATACCTCTCCTTCTTAACATGGCTCATACTACCAGAGAATAAGTCGCCGTAGCAGAATGGGTCAGTGTCGGCAACTTGGCGGTTTTACGCTATATGTAGCCAGTGCTCACTCAATCGAGAGACTCTTTCTGGAAAAATTATAGATATAATATTATTTTTGAATTTCAAAGACTTCGACATAAAGTCACTTATCGCTATTCTCAAAGAGCAGCAGCATTCTCACGGACGACTCTATGGTTTATGGCATTTAGATAAACGACAAAAAAAAGTGAAAAAAGAAAGTAAATTTTTTTTAAACATGTTAGTTTTGCTTATGTTTTTACCTACTTTTTGTCTCGTCTACAATGTTATTTTCGCAATACAATGACACGCAAATAACTATGACCAATTATGCAAATTAGACGATGACATCATCTCGCCAGCAACTCACCACCAGAAAGAGATCTGTGTCTTGTGGAAAACACTGCTTCTCCATCCATCCATCCATTTCCTACCGCTTATTCCCTTTGGGGTCGCAGGGTGCGCGGGGGGCACTGGTGCCTATCTCAGCTACAATCGAGCGGAAGGCGTGATACACCCTGGACAAGTCTCCACCTCATCGCAGGGCCAATATAGATAGACAGACAACATTCACACACTAGGGCCAATTTAGTGTTGCCAATCAACCTATCCCCAGGTGCATGTCTTTGGAAGTGGGAGGAAGCCGGAGTACCCGGAGGGAACCCACTCAGTCACGGGGAAGACATGCAAACTCCACACAGAAAGACCCGACCTTCGTATTGTGAGGCAAACGCACTAACCCCTCTGCCACCGTGAAACACAACACTGCTTCTGTTAATAAATGGGTTGTACTTGTATAGCGCTTTTCTACCTTCAAGGTACTCAAAGCGCTTTGACACTACTTCCACATTTACCCATTCACACACACATTCACACACTGATGGAGGGAGCTGCCATGCAAGGCGCCAACCAGCACCCATCAGGAGCAAGGGTGAAGTGTCTTGCTCAGGACACAACGGACGTGACGAGGTTGGTACTAGGTGGGATTTGAACCAGGGACGCTCGGGTTGCGCACGGCCACTCTCCCCACTGCGCCACGACCGTCCCTACCCATAGCTAGGTTGGTAGAGTGGCCGTGCCAGCAACTTGAGGGTTGCAGGTTCGATTCCCGCTTGTGCCATCCTAGTTACTACCGTTGTGTCCTTGGCAAGACACTTTACCCACCTGCTCCCAGTGCCACCCACACTGGTTTAAATGTAACTTAGATATTGGGTGTCACTATGTAAAGCGCTTTGAGTCACTTGAGAAAAAGCGCTATATAAATATAATTCACTACACTTCATTTTCATCTTGCACATTCCCAAACATTTTAATGATAATTTCATTTAGTGCAGAATTTCCTGTCAGCAGTTTGCACTTTTGTTTGTGCTGTTTAAAGGCCTACTGAAACCCACTACTACCCACCACGCAATCTGATAGTTTATATATCAATGATGAAATATTAACATTGCAACACATGCCAATACGGCCTTTTTAGTTTACTAAATTGCAATTTCAAATTTCCCGCGGAGTTTCTTGTTAAAAACGTCGCGGAATGATGACGCGTGCGCGTGACGTCACGGACTGTTAGGAAATATTAGCTTAGCACCAGTTACGGCTAAAAGTCGTCTCTTTTCATCGCATAATTACACATTAATTTGGACATCTGTGTTGCAGAATATTCTGCAATGTGTTCAATTAATAATGGAGACTATAAAGAAGAATGCTGTTGGTGGAAAGCGGCGTATTGCAGCTGCCTTTAGCACCGAGACACAGCCGGTGTTTCTTTGTTTGTTGTGAAGCTTTAACACAGAGCGGTCAAGCGAACATGTTTCTCTACGTCAACCAACATGTTTTTGGATGGGAAAATTGTGATATATATCTTACCGGTGACATCGTTGGATTATTCATCCTCCTGCAGTAGCTGTTTAAAAGGCAGCTCTGAGCTTGGCTCCTCGGCTTCTCTCTGAGACACTGCGTGTTCACCGCAGCCATCGGCCCTCGAGGTATGTCTTTACAATCTCACTAAGTGAATTATATTTTATATAGCGCTTTTCTCAAGTGACTCAAAGCGCTTTACATAGTGACACCCAATATGTATGTTACATTTAAACCAGTGTGGGTGGCACTAGGAGCAGGTGGGTAAAGTGTCTTGCTCAAGGACACAACGGCAGTAACTAGGATAGCACAAGCGGGAATCGAACCTGCAACCCTCAAGTTGCTGGCACGGCCACTCTACCAACCAAGCTATGCCGCCCTAAAACACTATTAAAACAATAAGCAGATAAGGGATATTCCACAATTATCCTAGTAAATGTGTCTAATTACATCTGAAACGCTCCCACTGCCGCCGCCCGGAGTCGTCGCTTTTTATTTTATTATATTTTATTTTATTTTTTTCTAGTCCTTCGCTATCAATATCATCATCCACGAATCTTTCATCCTCGCTCAAATTAATGGGGAAATTGTCGTTTTCTCGGTCCGAATAGGTCTTTCTGCCGGAGGCTCCCATTAAAAACAATGCGAGGACATGAGGAGCCCGCACCCTTGTGACGTCATCGTCTGCAACTTCCGGTAAAAGCGAGGCTTTTTTATCAGCACCAAAAGTTGCGAACTTTATCGTCGATGTTCCCTACTAAATCCGTTCAGCAAAAATATGGCGATATTGCGAAATGATCACGTATGACACATAGAATGGATCTGCTATCCCCGTTTAAATAAGAAAATCTCATTTCAGTAGGTCTTTAAAATATAATAATCAAAGCTGTTTACATTAAAGCTTTTAAAATGAGCTGTTTTACTCAACCCAAAATGAGCCCAACTGTGGCCTTAAAACCAAGATACCATACCTTGAAGATGGCCTACCTTTGTGCCCCAGTCAAAGTACTGGCACCCATGATGTAGTGTACTAGACATTACTGCCACATACAGGTCTTGGATGGAACAGTTCGAACTGATGACGTTTATGTGTTGGACACTGAATCCCTCGTAGCATTACGTTGAGGTCTGACATCCTTTTTTAGAACTTGTATATAGTGGCTGTCCTTGAATGGTGTCCTGGTAAAAAGCAGACAGGCTCTTTCTTTCCTTCAACCGCTCCCTACGACCTGGGCCAACTACAGTTGGTGGGTCATCTCATGCTGGAAATAGCAGTCAGCTGGCCTGTGGGACTGCTGGTGCGTGGTGTCAGATAGCTTATTGGGAGTTTGCCACATTTCCTTTATCTGTTTATTCATGCCCCCTTCTGGTCCCACGAGGCCGCTTTACGTCTATTTTTGCCACCAGTGCTTCATTGGCCAGTTTGTCATAAGAGAAAATGCAAACTTCTGTCGTCTGCCTCTCCCTGTTTAATCTTCGACCACCCAAGTGGGCTGTCGTTGCTCACTTGCTAAATCAAGCTTTCCCTTAACCCCATCAAGCATTCCGAACTGCAAGATAATGTCAACAAATCGTGTTTCTTGACAACACAGTCATAATTTAAATACATTAATGACCTGTAGTCAAATATGTGACTATTTTACTTACAAACCCCAAAACCAGTGAAGTTAGCATGTTGTGTTAATCAATCAATCAATGATTATTTATATAGCCCTAAATCACTAGTGTCTCAAAGGGCTGCACAAACCACAACACAAACCACAACGACATCCTCGGTAAGCCCACATAAGGGCAAGGAAAACTCACACCCAGTGGGACGTCGGTGACAATGATGACTATGAGAAACCTTGGATATGTGGGCAGAATCCATCATTAGCAATATATCATTAGTCATTTTTGCGAGGGCTGTCTCCGTAGAGTGATTTTTAGACACTAAGTGTTCATTTAGCTGCTATGCAAAAACATTTTAGAGGATTTTTGAAATAAAGGGAAGGTGAGACACCGGTCGGTAGTTTATCATGAGGTCAGGATCGAGGTTAGGTCTTTTAAGGAGAGGATGAATAACCGCTTTTTTGAATGCTAGGGGAAGAGTGCCAGAGGAAAGTGATAAGTTAATAAAATTTAGCACTGATGGACCTAATAATACAAAGAGCTCCTTGATAAGTTTCCCAGGAAGTGGGTCAAGTAAACATGTTGTTTTTTTTTATTCATTTACACGTTGTAACAATAATGTTATTTCATCAAGACGAGAAAAACTATATTGGAGGGCTAAATGGTAAATAAATACAGAATACAGTGATTTTTGCAAATCCTTTTCAACCTGTATTCAATTGAATAGACTGCAAAGACAATATACTTAACATTCGAACTGGAAAACTTTATTTCTTGCAAATATTAGCTCATTTGGAATTTGATGCCTGCAATATTTTTCAAAAAAGCTGGCACAAGTGGCACAAAAGAAAGAAAAAAAATTTGAGGAATGCTCATCAAACACTTATTTGGTACATCCCACAGGTGAACAGGCTAATTTGGAACATGTGGGTGCCGTGATTGGGTATAAAAGTAGCTTCCACGAGATGCTCAGTCATTCACAAACATGGACCAATTGATGAGAAGATGCGTTACCTGGGTCGGAGGCAGGGCTCGTCAGCCAGCGCCTGGTGGCTGGGCTAGCAACTGAGCCTGGCCGGGCACAGCCAGAAGAAGCTACTTGGTCACACCATCTTTTCTGCCACATGGGCCCACCACCCGCGACCGGAACCAGTGGGGTTCCGGTCGCGGAACCCCACTGGTTCAGTATATTTGGCCTTCTTGGATACCTGGCATGGGGTCTTGTATGGGGAGCCGGCAGTAGATTCCATAGTCTTGCTGGGTTACTTCAAAGTGCATGTGGGCAATGATAGTGATACTTGGACTTGCGTGATTGGGAGGAACGGTCTCCCTGATCTGAACCTGAGTGGTGGATTGTTATTGGACTTCTGTGCTAGTCTTGGACTTGCGATAACAAACAACATTTTCAAGCATAAGGATGCTCATAGGTGTACCTGGTACAAGACCACCCTAGGCCAAAGATCAATGATCGATTTTGTAATTATATCAGCTAATCAGAAGCCGTACGTTTGGACACTCGGGTGAAGAGAGGGGCTGAACTATCAATTGATCGCCATCTGGTGGTGAGTTGGGTAAGATGGCGGGGGAAACCTCTGGACCGACCTGGCAAACCTTGGATATGTGGGCGTGTAGTGCGGGTGAACTGGGAATGTTTGGCGGGAATTCTCTGCCATCCCTGTGGAGGTTGAGGACATTGAACAGGAATGGGCAATGTTCAAAGCCTCTATTGCTAAAGCGGTGGCCAGAAGGTCTGAGGTGCCTCAAGGGGTGGTAAACCTCGAACACCATGGTGGACAGCGCTGGTCAGGGAAGGCGACTGACTGAAGAAGGAGTCCTACTGGGGTTTGTTATTCTAGGGGACTCCAGAGGCAGTTGCAAGGTACCGACAGGCCTGAAGGGCAGCGGCCGTGGTTGTGGATGAGGCTAAGCAGAGGGTGTAGGAGCAGTTCGGGGAATCCATGGAGAAGGACTATCGGGTGGCACCAAAGCTGTTCTTGAAGACCATACGGCACCTCAGGAGGTGGAAGCAGGGAACCATCCAAGCTGTGTACAGCAAGGATTGGACTCTGCTGACTTCAAGTGAGGAAGTCTTAGGGCGTTGGAAAGAGCACTTTGAGGAATTCTTGAACCCAACTACATCAGATACACCCTCCCTGACAGGAGCGCAGCCTGAGGATGATGGGGATTGACGTCAATCTCTCGGAGTGAAGTCACTGAGGTAGTTAGACAACTCCACAGTGGCAAAGCTCCAGGGGTTGACGAGATCCATCCAGAAATGCTGAAGGCTCTGGGTGTTGAGGTGCTGTCTTGGTTCATATGTCTTTTCAACACTGGGAAGTCTAGGACAGTGCCGAGGGAGTGGCAGACTGGGGTGTTTGCCCTCTTCAAAAAGGGGGAGCAGAGGGTGTGTGCTAAATAGAGGGGTATCACACTACTCTTCCTCCCTGGGAAAGTTTAAGCCAAAGTACTGGAAATGAAGGTCCGGCCGATAATCGAACCTCAGATTCAAGAGGAGCAATGTGGATTCCGTCCTGGTCGTGGAACAACTGACCAGCTCTTTACTCTTGCGATAATCCTGGAAAAGGCCTGGGAGTATGCTAATCCAGTCTACATGTGCTGTGTGGATTTGTAGAAGGCGTACGACGGGGTCCCCCGGGAGATCCTGTGTGAGGTGCTGAGGGAGTGCAGGGTGAGGGGTACCCTGTTGAGGGCCATCCAATCTCTGTACAACCAAAGCGAGACCTATCCTGTTTGTGATTTTCATGGACAGGATTTCTTGGCAGGGTCGTGACCATGGCGGAGAGGGTATACGTCTCTGGGAGATAAAGGATGCGTCACTGCTGTTTGCAGATGATGTGATTCTGATGGCACCATCAGTTCGTGACCTTCAGCTCTCACTGGATCGATTCGCAGCCAAGTGTTCAGCGGCTTGAATGAGGATCAGCATCTCCAAATCGGAGGCCATGGTTCTCAGCAGGAATACACTGCTCCTTCACTTTCAAATGAGCCAGCTTAGGTGGTTCAGGCATCTCATGCGGATGCCTCACGAGCGTCTCCCTAGGGAGGTCCTCGTTGCATGTCCTACTGGGAGGAGATCCTGCGGGAGTCCAAGGACCAGATGGGGAGATTACATCTCCTCTATGGCCTGGGAACGCTTTGGGATCCCCCAGGAGGAAGTTGCTAATGTTACTCTGGATAGGGAAGTCCGGGGGTCTCTGCTGCAGCTGTTGTCCCTGTGACCCGATTCCGGATAAGCGGTTGAAGATTCACAAACAAGGATGGGGTGAGGGTCACCACTTTGTGAACAAATATGTGAGCAAATTGTCGAACAGTTTAAGAACGACATTTCTCAACAAGCTATTGCAAGGAATTTAGGGATTTCACCGTCCACGGTCTGTAATATCATCGAAAGGTTGAGTGAATCTGGAGAAATCACTGCATACACCATTAATAGGTGTATCCTAGACATATCATTTTCAGAAGGGGCTTCATTTTATTTATTTATTTTTATTTTTTTAAGGATGGTGCTTCTGTAGTGGCTGATGTTGGCAGGAGCTCTGTGCTCTTGTCATCCTTTTGGGTTTCCCTCTTGTTTTCATGTGTTATTATATTTTTTTGCCTTATGGTCCGGGACCCTTTGGGACTGTGTGACAAGGGGTGGCACTTTCGTGACCTCTGCGATGCTTTTTTGTGGACTTCTGGATCTGCCTTTTGGCCATGGAGACCAGCTGCTGGGTCTCTGCCACACCGGAGTCTGTTTGGAGAGACTAGAGGAGATGCGAATGAGGGGACAGGGCTGTGGAGCTGGCACTGAGCGCCGGACGGAGGAGCTTCGCGGTGTCTTGGCTGGGTGAGCAGGTGTCGAACACCTCAGTCTCCTCGGACGTATCCAAGCTCATCCATGCAGACTGGACACTGGCCGAGAGTTGGTTGGCGGTCGAGAGTGGAGTCGGCTCTCTTGGTTGCTTTGTTGCGTCTGCTCCTGTCTCTGGCCATGCTCCCTCCACCCCAGCGGACGATGGCGTGGAACACCGCAGAGGCCACCACACTGTATATGTTTCTTTTAGTTTTTATTCATAGCTGTATGTAGAAGTGGCTGGTTGTATCTGCTGCCTTAATGTCTTTCATGTCCTTTGTGTTCTTTGATGTTTGATGTTTCCCTCTTACACACATGTAAGAGGGAAGTGTACTATGGCTATGAGCTGTTGTTGTTTTTTTTTTTTTCCCTTGGCCTCAGTCCGGACCCCCTCTCCAGGGCCCAGGCTTAGACCGATTTTTTAAATTTTATTTTATCTTATTTTAATCTTCTATTTTTTTCTCCCATCCCCCCAACTTGTTTACCTGTATCTCATCTTTTTTGTAAGGGGCGCTGGAAGCCGGCAGACCCGTCAGCGATCCTGTTCTGTCTCCCTGTAATGTTTTGTCTGATCTTGAATGGGATTGTGCTGAAAATTTAAATTTTCCTGAAGGAACTCTCTTGAAGGAATAAATAAAGTACTATCTAATCTAAGATCTATCTAGTGCTGCATGATAATGTTTTAACATTCCCTATTGGGACGGCGTGGCGCAGTGGCAGAGTGGCCGTGCGCAACCCGAGGGTCCCTGGTTCAATCCCCACCTAGTACCAACCTCGTCACGTTCATTGTGTCCTGAGCGAGACACTTCACCCTTGCTCCTGATGGGTGCTGGTTAGCGCCTTGCATGGCAGCTCCCTCCATCAGTGTGTGAATGTGTGTGTGAATGGGTAAATGTGGAAGTAGTGTCAAAGCGCTTTGAGTACCTTGAAGGTAGAAAAGCGCTATACAAGTACAACCCATTTATTAATTCATAAAATAAAATATTCAGCATGCTAACCATTTTGTAATTGAGGACTCCACCAGATGTTATTAAAAAAAATGTACAAAATATTTCAGCCGGCCAGAAAAATCACCCCTCACCCCATGTTCCTAAACTGATGTATTAGCATTTTTTTAGGTGCAAATATCACAGATTAACATTACAAAACATCTCTGACAAAGCATGATTGTAATGTAAGACAAAACCTCCTTTAGAATAATATGAACCAAACACAAGTAAAAAGTAGTTCTTCAAATCATAAAGTCAACTACTTATTAAGGGTTGAGTAAGTTACTGTAGTAGCTATGTATTTAACGGTACTTTCTCCTGTAACCACAGTGTTTGTGTGTGCAAATGTGTTGGTTTTTGTTTGGACTACAACATATGCACATTCACAGTCACATATAACTGGGCCTATGGCAGCATACGCTAAATTAGCTAAGATCATTGAAAGAGTTTTAATTTATTTTCATAGCAATTTTAAGACTAACATCCGGATAGTGAACTTTTCTTAGCTTGTTTTCTATAAATTCATTGAAAAAATATAGTAAGAACTTTAGAACAGTTGGATTGTAATATTTGACACAGTGTCAAATAATGCAATTCTTTGCTTTAAAATGAGCTTTAATGTCAAAAAAGATTTTAGGAAGGATCTAGCAAGCCTGGAATAGTCTAATGCAGGGGTCACCAACGCGGTGCCCGCGAGCACCAGACAGCCCGTAAGTACGAGATGAGTCGCCCGCTGGCCTTTTCTAAAAATAGCGCAAATAGCAGCACTTACCAGTGAGCTGTCTCTATTTTTTAAATATTATTTATTTACTAGCAAGCTGGTCTCGCTTTGCTCGACATTTTTATTTCTAAGAGAGACAAAACTCAAATGGAATTTCAAAATCCAAGAAAATATTTTAAAGAAAATACGTTCTTTTTTTTTTTTTTACCTTGCTTCTTATAACTTTCGGAAAGACAATTTTAGAGAAAAAAATACAACCTTAAAAATGATTTTAGGATTTTTATACACATATACCTTTTTGCCTTTTAAATTCTTTCCTGACAATTTAAATCAATGTTCAAGTAAATGTATTGTTTTATTGTAAAGAATAATAAATACATTTTAATTTAATTCTTCATTTTCGCTTATGTTTTTTCCACGAAGAATATTTGTGAAATATTTCTTCAAACTTATTATGATTAAAATAAAAAAAAATATTCTGGCAAATCTAGAAAATCTGTAGAATCAAATTTAAATCTATTTTCAAAGTCTTTTGAATTTCTTTCTGGAAAATCTAGAAGAAATAATGATTTGTCTTTGTTAGAAATATAGCTTGGTCCAATTTGTTATATATTCTAACAAAGTGCAGATTGGATTTTAACCTATTTAGAACATGACATCAAAATTCGAAAATGAATATTAATCTGGAAAAATTACTAATGATGTTCCATAAAAAAATTGTTTTTAAATTTTTTCTAAAGGATTCGAATTAGCTAGTTTTTCTCTTCCTTTTTTTCGGTTCAATTTTGAATTTTAAAGAGTCAAAATTGAAGATAAACTATGTTACAAAATACAATTTTCTTTTCTTTTCTTGTTTTCTACTCTTTTAACCGTTCAATTAAGTGTTTTTTTCATCATTTATTCTCTACAAAAAACCTTCCGTAAAAGGAAAAAAAATGTACGACGGACGGAATGACAGACAGAAATACCATTTTTTTTATATATATGTAGATTTACTTATTAAAGGTAATTTGAGCAAATTGGCTATTTCTGGCAATTTATTAAAGTGTGTATCAAACTGGTAGCCCTTCGCATTAATCAGTACCCAAGAAGTAGCTCTTGCTTTCAAAAAGGTTGGTGACCCCTGGTCTAATGAATATCACCTGACAACTACAGTATTCCTAAATCTTTTCCAAATTTCAGTTAGGAATTGAAGGAGTTCAAGTATCCTTGCATCCGTACTGGTCCCACTTTAACTGAACAGAGTAATACAGTAAATATCATATGATACCAAACATAACATTAGAATGCTTAAGGGATTGACTTGCTGGTACAAAACAGGCGTAAGTACATTTAAAGCCAGAAGATGGCAGTATAGTCCCCTAACCACCAATTGTGGGTTCATGAGGAATATTATTGCAGACTTTGGTCAGGAACAGTCCAAAGAAAGAATAATGTGGCATCAGTCAGGATTCATAATTCATCAATGTGAGGAGACTAAACATAAACAAAGCTCTACAAAACTAAATAAGAGTTGCTGTTGTATAAAGTTTTGTAACAAAGTAAGTATTTTGAGGAAAACAATCAACTTTCTGCATATCTTGAAACTTTGACCTGCACCTCGATGTCTGTCCACATATGTGCCGAATTTGTTTCTGTTACTCCATTTTGTTGTAGAATATACAAATGTATATGCGTAACCTGGGGAAGTACGTAAATAATTATGTAAATAAACATCTACAAAATGTTTCTGTGTAAATAACAAATTTCATTATAAATATGTCTGCAGTTTATATATTATGGATACATATATTGAATAATGTATGGAAAAAATATTATTTTCCTTCTGAAATTTTGTGGGTGGGGCTTCACGGTGGGAGAGGGGTTAGTGCGTCTGCCTCACAATACGAAGTTCCTGCAGTCCTGGGTTCAAATCCAGGCTCGGGATCTTTCTGTGTGGAGTTTGCATGTTCTCCCCGTGAATGCGTGGGTTCCCTCCGGGTACTCCGGCTTCCTCCCACCTCCAAAGACATGCACCTGGGGATAGGTTGATTGGCAACACTAAAATTGGCCCTAGTGTGTGAATGTGAGTGTGAATGTTGTCTGTCTATCTGTGTTGGCCTTGTGATGAGGTGGCGACTTGTCCAGGGTGTACCCTGCCTTCCGCCCGATTGTAGCTGAGATAGGCGCCAGCGCCCCCCGCGACCCCGAAAGGGAATAAGCGGTAGAAAATGGATGGATGGATGGAATTTTGTGGGTGCGCTCTTTAGTTTGAAAAATACAATAGTTACTAGTGTTGTACCGATACCAATATTTTTGTACCGGTACTAAAAAAAATTTGATACTTTTCTAATAAAGGGCACCACAAAAAATTTCATTATAGTCTTTATTTGAACAAAAAATGTTAGTGTACATAAAACATATGTTTATTATTGTCATTTAGTCCTTAAATAAAATAATGAATACACCAGACAACTTGTCTTTTAGTAGTAAGTAAACAAACAAAGACTCCTATTTAGTCTGCTGGCATTTATAATTCTATTATTGTGTCTACATCATGAGGGACAAACTGTAAAAATCGATTATTAATCTACTTGTTCATTTACTGTTAATATCTGCTTATTTTCTGTTTGAACATGTTCTATCTGCACTTCTGTTAAAATGTAATAATCACTTATTCATCTCTTCTTTGATACTTTACATTATTTGTGGATGATACCACACATTTAGGTATCAATCCGATACCAAGTAGTTACAGGATCATACATTGGTCATATTTAAAGTCCTCATGTGGCCAGGGACTAATTTCCCTGAGTTTATAAACATAATATGAATATTAAAAAAAAAAAAAAAAACGAAAGAAGATCGACGTAATCATAGTAGTATTGCCCCTGTACTTGGTATCATTACAGTGGATGTCGGGTGTAGATCCACCCATGGCGTTTGTTTACATTTTGACGCCGGTGAGCTACAGTTGAGCTATTCCTTGTCCTCTAGTGATATTGATCCTTGTAAAAAAAATACTTTATTTTTCGCCATGGAGGCCAGGATTAGTGATTTAGAAGTAGCTAAAACACTGTGGATGGATGTTAGCCGCTAGCTAGCTAGCTAGTCATGTCTTAAGGCCTCTCTTCCTGAGGGCGTTTCTGTGTTATAACTTCACCTTTATCTTTAGTTTTTACACCAAAATGCGTCCGTTCACCCTTTTCTGTCTAGACACGGTGTCTGCTGGTAGGTACTCTGTGTGTGTGCGCTGCCGAACATGCTACTCTGCTTGTAAAACCAGCAATGACACGACGGGGGGGTGGGGGACCGGCTAATTTTCAGGGGCGGTATAGGAAGCTGGGGGGGTGGCTGTGCCAGCAACCAGAGGGTTCCTGGTTCAAATCCCACCTTCTACCCTCTTAATCACGTCCGTTGTGTCCTTGAGCAAGACACCACACCCTTGCTCCTGATGGGTCCTCGTTAGCGCCTTGCATGGCAGCTCCCGCCATCAGTGTGTGAATGTGTTTGTGAATGGGTGAATGTGGAAATAGTTTCAAAGCGCTTTAAATTCCTTAAAAAGGTAGAAAAGCGCTATACAAGTATAATCCATTTACTGTACCATTAAGTATTTTTTAGAGCGCTGAACTTGAACACTGAAAAATGGCCATGAACCTACTTTGGGCCCAAGTTCCTGTTGTCCTAACAAGTAGTTCCAGGTAGAGTTGTCACAAAACCATCATTTTAAGTAGTCGATACAGATAATTCGTGAAGTTTCATAATTTTGAAATTAATTTCACTTGATATCACAATAAAATAAAATAACTAGACCCAAATGCAGCCGAGATAGGCTCTAAAAGGGACAAGCAGTAGAAAGTGAATGGATGGATGGACCATTGTTCTCTTAAGTTCACTTCCCTGAAAAGTGTTTCCACATGTTAAGTATTAAGGATCCTTCTGCTTCAACATTTTTTTTTTCAGAATTTGAACTGCAGTATCAGCTGCCAAAAGGTATACATTAATAAAAGAACAACAGTTGTCTACATTATCACGGTATATCAAAACAAACAAATACTGTGCTTATAAATATTCTTATAAAGATTTTTACATTAAAAAACTACATAAAACAAGGATTATTGTTCTTAATATTCTTTAAATATACGTTTTAGACTTTTATCGGCCTCAGTGGCTTATTTTATTTTTAGAAGTCTTTCTCAAAATGTTACCCATCACGCAATATCCCGAAAAACTGCTTCAAAGTGCTTGAAATTCACCATCGTTATATCCACCCGTCCATTTTCCTGTGACGTCACTGCGTGAAGCCACCAGGAACAAACATGGCGGATAGTACCGAAAGGTATAGCATAGTAGCTCGGATTCAACAGATTACGCATGTATTGAAACGGATGGTTGGAGTGTGGAGGCAGGTAGCAAAAACGAAATTAAAGAAGAAACAGAAGCTTTTGAGCCATATCACGACAGACAGCGGCACGAGAGGAAGCGCGGACGAATTCGGCGATCGCCCTCTGACCAACGATTGGTATGTGTTTGTTTGGCATTAAATGTGGGTGGAGGGAAAGGCTGGATGCAAATATAGCTACAAATGAGGCATAATGATGCAATATGTACATACAGCTAGCCTAAATAGCATGTTAGCATCGATTAGCTGGCAGTCATGCCGTGACCAAATATGTCTGATTAGCACACTCCACATAAGTCAATAACATCAACAAAACTCACCTTTGTGATTTCGTTGACTTTATCGTTGGAAATGCATCTGCTCTGAGTGTCGCAGGATATCCACACATTCTTGCCATCTCTGTCGTAGCATAGCTGTCGTCGGTACAGTGTGCAGAACAAACGAGGGACTTTCGCATCTTTTGACCACTGTTGCAACTTGAATCCGTCTCTGTTCGTGTTGTTACACCCTCCGACAACACACCGACGAGGCATAATGTCTCCAAGGTACCGGAAAACAGTCGAAAAAACGGAAAATAACAGCTGATTTGACTTGGTGTGTGTAATTTGTTGGAGAAAATGGCGGGTCGCTTCACGGGGTGAAAGGTCATTGCTCCGACAGGCGAACAATTGAAAGGCGTTTAAATCGCCAAATTCACCCTTTTAGAGTTCGGAAATCGGTTAAAAAAAACATATGGTCTTTTTTCTGCAACATCAAGGTATATATTGACGCTTCGTAGGTCTGGTGATAATGTTCCCCTTTAAAGTGTGTATGCGAGCCAAACCAAACGACAGTGTGACATTTTTCGACATTCTTCACCTATCCTGGTGTGAAATGTAATCAGGCCAAAACCCAGTAAAAATATGCTCTCCCACGGATCAGAGGTTGAGGGCTGGGAGACGTAAGAGGGAGTGATGGAGGAGTAAAGGGACAGGCTCTGATTGCAGTTGTCCAGGGCGGGTCCAATCATAATCACTCAAGGCTCTTGTATGCTCATTCCTGCCGGCCTCTGGGTTTAGCAACGCTTCAGCCAGGCATTATTATTAGCATGTAGATTACGTTCCAGCACCACCGTTCCATGCCCCACAAATGTGGGGACCCCTCCTGAAAGGCAGAAAATCAGGACCAAAACTATTCTGTTAAATGTTGCATCTACAGTGGCATCACCCCGTGCCATCTTCCTCTTATCGTCTGTGACGCCATAACCTCAGCACAAACGGGGCGATCAAATAAGTCCGTTTTAGTGCCAGTGTTTGAGACGACCTCTTTGGAAGAAAAGGAGCTTTTCTTAACGCTATCAGACAAAATTGAGAACGTTTCCCCGACTACAATAAAGCTGTTCTAATCCCGCATTTTACATTCAAAATGGATTGGCTTTTAAAGCTTGATAAATGCTACCAAAGGAGTTGAAGTTTTTTTTTTTTTTTACGGTTGTACAAAAAGATAACGATGAATCATGTAATTCCTTTTACACCCTGGTATTACATTTTAGTGTTTCTCCTTCCAAAATATAACCATTCCATGTTACTGTCTATCATCTTAATACAAACCCCGTTTCCATATGAGTTGGGAAATTGTGTTAACATGTAAATATAAACGGAATACAATGATTTGCAAACCATTTTCAACCCATATTCAGTTGAATATGCTACAAAGACAACATATTTGATGTTCAAACTGATAAACATTTTTTTTTTTTTTGCAAATAATCATTAACTTTAGAATTTGATGCCAGCAACACGTGACAAAGTAGTTGGGAAAGGTGGCAATAAATACTGATAACGTAGGAATGCTCATCAAACACTTATTTGGAACATCCCACAGGTGTGCAGGCTAATTGGGAACAGGTGGGTGCCATGATTGGGTATAAAAGCAGCTTCCATGAAATGTTAAGTAATTCACAAAAAAGGATGGGGCGAGGGTCACCAATTTTTGAGCAAATAGTCGAACAGTTTTAGAACAACGAGCTATCGAAGGAATTTAGGGATTTTACCATCTACGGTCCGTAAAATCATCAAAAGGTTCAGAGAATCTGGAGAAATCACTGCACGTAAGCGATGATATTACGGACCTTTGATCCCTAAGGCGGTACTGCATCAAAAACCGACATCAGTGTGTAAAGGATAGATAGATAGAAAGATAGTACTTTATTGATTCCTTCAGGAGAGTTCCTTCGGGAAAATTAGAATTCCAGCAGCAGTGTACAGAGTTGAGATCAATTAAAAAAAAGTAAAAAGTAAATAAAGGGGGTATAAATGGAAACAAAATAGAGAAATATTACAATAAGAATAAAAAATAAAAAGCAATATACCAGTAAAATAAGAATATAACAAGACAAAGTAGGCAGTAGTGACCATGTTATGAAAACGTATTGCACTGGATATCACCAAATGGGCTCAGGAACACTTCATAAAACCACTGTCAGTAAATACAATTGGTTGCTACATCTGTAAGTGCAAGTTAAAACTCTACTATGCAAAGCAAAACCCATTTATCAACAACACCAAGGAACGCCGCTGGCTTCGCCGGGCCCGAGCTCATCTAAGATAGACTGATGCAAAGTGGAAAAGTGTTCTGTGGTCTGACGAGTCCACATTTCAAATTATATTTGGAAACTGTGGATGTGATGTCCTCCGGAACAAAGAGGAAAATAACCATTTGGATTGTTATAGACGCAAAGTTCAAAAGCCAGCGTCTGTGATGATATGGGGGTGTATTTGTGCCCAAGGCATGGGTAACGTTCACATCTGTGAAGGCACCATTAATGCTGAATGGTCCATACAGGTTTTGGAGCAACATATGTTGTCATCCAAGCAACGTTATCATGGACGCCCCTGCTTATTTCAGCAAAATATGTTGTCATCCAAGCAACGTTATCAGCTTATTTCAGCAAAACAATGCCAAGCCACGTGTTACAACAGCGTGGTTTCGTAGTAAAAGAGTGCGGGTACTTTCCTGGCCCACCTGCAGTCCAGACCTGTCTCCCATCAAAAATGTGTGGCGCATTATGAAACGTAAAATACGACAGCGGAGACCCCGGACTGTTGAACGACTGAAGCTCTACATAAAACAAGAATGAGAAAGAATTCCACTTTCAAAGCTTCAACAATTAGTTTCCTCAGTTCCCAAACATTTATTGAGTGTTGTTAAAAGAAAAGGTGATGTAACACAGTGGTGAACATGCCCTTTCCCAACTACTTTGGCACATGTTGCAGCCATGAAAATCCAAGTTAATTATTATTTGCAAGTTTGAACATCAAATATCTTGTCTTTGTAGTGCATTCAACTGAATATGGGTTGAAAAGGATTTGCAAATCATTGTGTTCCGTTTATATTTACATCTAACACAATTTCCCAACTCATATGGAAACGGGGTTTGTACGATGGCGACGAAAACTATTGTCAGATGAGGCACACCCATTCTCCAACTTCATTCAGTACGAGCTTTTACTTGTGAGCCGAACAAATCTCTTCTTGAGAAACCTTGTGGTGCCTCACAGTCTAATACTATAGCAGCTGTATAGGTCACCTAGTTTTGTTCTCAAGAGGGACAGAGTATCACACTGTGTGTTTCATAATGCCTTTGACTTTGCTACTTGTTTGGTTACGCATATGTGTTCTGTGATTGACTAGCAACCACCCCACAATGTCACCTTGGTTAGGCTCCAGCTGTGACACTAATGAGGACTACTAGTATAGAAAATGAAATGTTGGGTCTGTGGCAGGATTCCAATCAGGGCCCCTTTAAACCAATTAAATCATGTTTATGTGTTTGTCGTATTTCATGTAACGTGAAGTTTTAGTGCTGTTTGGTTGCTTGATAAAAAAATGTTGTGTAAAATCCCTTGCCTTAGTTGGAATGTGGTAAAATGTTGAGAGAAAGATTCCACGTTAAATATTTCTATATGGGACGTTCTGTTAGGCAAGCTATGGCTCGCCGAATACAATTTTTAATCTGACCTGCCCGATTTTTCAAGAGTATATCTTGAAAAAATGTGTAATGCTGAAGTGGTCGCCGGTAGCAGTCTTTGCAACGTTATTTTGAATATATCATAATAATGTCTTGTCTTAATAAAAGGGCGGCATAGCTCGGTTGGTAGCGTGGCCGTGCCAGCAACTTGAGGGTTGCAGGTTCGATTCCCGCTTGTGCCATCCTAGTCACTGCCGTTGTGTCCTTGGGCAAGACACTTTACCCACCTGCTCCCAGTGCCACCCACACTGGTTTAAATGTAACTTAGATATTGGGTGTCAGTATGTAAAGCGCTTTGAGTCACTTGACGCTGTTATTGGAGCACTACATCTCGGTTGGTAGCGTGGCCGTGCCAGCAACTTGAGGGTTGCAGGTTCGATTCCCGCTTGTTCCATCCTAGTCACTGCCGTTGTCCTTGGGCAAGACACTTTACCCACCTGCTCCCAGTGCCACCCACACTGGTTTAAATGTAACTTAGATATTGGGTGTCAGTATGTAAAGCGCTTTGAGTCACTTGAGAAAAGCGCTATATAAATAGAATTCACTTCACTTCACTAAAACAATAAGCTTGTGAAATTTGTGTTTTGTCCTTACCAATGATATTTGTATGTAACTGACACTGTGTTAATCCAAGGTACCGTACCAAGGTACTCCGAAGAAGCTCAGGCTATTTTGATACAAGGTTGAGTGGAGATTTAGATTTGTTACCAAAGGAAACAAAAAAAAAAAAAGAAAGTACGAAAAAGTTCTGCAAAAAAGTCATATTTTAGCAAACATTTTGTTATGAGCCGCTTTCCCCGGATCATATTATCTACAGGTTTTGAGTCTTTTTTGTATTATGTTCTGCTAATGTTTGCCTTAGTTCCTGGTTGCACTTCCTTGTTTGTTCTGTCACCAGAGTCCCTTATTAGTTTCACCTGCCACTTGTTTCCGGACGCACACCTGTTTTTCTAATCACTGTCCTGATTTAAGCCTGCCTCCTTCGTTCATTCGAGCTTGCTTCCTAGTTTGTGACGATTGCGTGACATCGTGATGCGGGTTCGTTCTCTCTTGATTCAGTCGTGCTCGGACACAGCGTGAAGGTAAGAAACAAGGATTTATTTTAAAATATAAATCAGACTAAGAAAAAGAAAAACTTGCACTAAGCACAAAAGGCAAACCAAAAGAGCTAGCATGTGAGCTAGAGAAATAACAAGAGGACTTAGCGTGGAAGCTAGTTGGTAGAGAACAGGAATACAGGATCGGGAATCAAGGTCGTCACTGTTGAGCAAACACAGACTAGGAAGCAAGCTCGAATGAACGAAGGAGGCAGGCTTAAATCTGGACAGTAATTACAAAAACAGGTGTGCGTCCGGAAACAAGTGGCAGGTGAAACTAATAAGTAACTATGGTGACAGAACAAACAAGGAAGTGCAACCAGGAACTAAGGCAAACAGCAGAATATAATACAAAAAAAGACTCAAAACCTGTACATAACATGATCCGGGCAGCGGATCATATCACATTTAGGGCTTTTTGTGCATTTTCAGAGTTAAGGTTATTAAATGTTTATTGGCTATGAATGTTGGAAAAACATTTTTAAAACCTCATCAGTTCTTGCTTTATTTGACTTTTGGCACACACGCACATTCTCTCTCAATCGCTCTCACCAAGGAGAACCAATTGGAGAGGCCATTAAAATAATTTATTACATAACCCAACTTCCTCTTTATTCAAATGTACTTATCATAGCTGGGTGATCAGGGACCATTAAGAAGACACTTTTATGGAAGCAGGGGAGGGTTAAACTGTGTATTAAATATACTTTTATCTCACAAGTGTACCCTGCTAAAAAGAGCTGGCAAAATATAACATGAAAAGACTAGGTTTACGTAAAAAAAATTAAATCTAAACTATTGGAATCCTCAGTCCATGCAAGCTCGTTAATTTTACCTGATAAGACGTCTTGAATTAAGATTTCGATATCTTCAAATTAGTAAGATTTTTAAAATATGGATAAATATTTTATTCTGAAAACAAGCATTGTTTAACTGGCAATTCTTAATTTAACCATCCTTGGGATGTTGAGAATCAGCACCTCCAAGTCCGAGTCCATGGTTCTCGCCCGTAAAAGGGTGGAAGGCCATCTTCGGGTTGGGGAGGAGACCCTGCCCTAAGTGGAGGAGTTCAAGTACCTAGGAGTCTTGTTCACGAGTGAGGGAAGAGTGGATCGTGAGATCGACAGGCGGATCGGTGTGGCGTCTTCAGTAATGCGGACGCTGTATCGATCCGTTGTGGTGAAGAAGGAGCTGAGCCGGAAGGCAAAGCTCTCAATTTACCGGTCGATCTACGTTCCCATCCTCACCTATGGTCATGAGCTTCGGGTCATGATCGAAAGGACAAGATCACGGGTACAAGCGGCCGAAATGAGTTTCCTTTGCCGGGTGGCGGGGCTCTCCCTTAGAGATAGGGTGAGAACCGCTGCCATCAGGGAGGAGCTAAAAGTACAGTCGCTGCTCCTCCACATCGAGAGGAGCCAGATGAGGTATTTCGGGCATCTGGTCAGGATGTCACCAGAACGCCTCCCTAGGTAGGAGGCCACGGGGAAGACCCAGGACACATTGGGAAGACTATATCTCCCGGCTGGGATGGGAACGCCTCGGGATCCCCTGGCAAGAGCTGGACGGAGTGGCTGGGAAGAGGGAAGTCTGGGCATCCCTGCTTAGACTGCTGCCCCCGCGACCCGACCT
>NC_084616.1:69315580-69338080 GCF_033978795.1 Nerophis ophidion | reverse complement strand
AAGCTTCCCAACTCCATCTTTCTACTTTGACTTCTCCAATATTAATTGAACAAATTGCAAAAGATTCAGCAACACAGATGTCCAAAATACTGTGTAATTATGCCGTTAAAGCAGACGACTTTTAGCTGTGTGTGTGCGCAGCGCTAATATTTCCTAACAGCCCGTGACGTCACGCGTACACGTCATGATTACGCGACGTTTTCAAGAAAAAACTTCCGGGAAATTTAAAATTGCAATATAGTAAACTAAAAAGGCCGTATTGGCATGTGTTGCAATGTTAATATTTCATCATTGATATATAAACTATCAGACTGCGTGGTGGGTAGTAGTGGGTTTCAGTAGGCCTTTAAGGTTCTGGTTGCATCCAGGAAACTGGTTGTTGAGAATTTTCCAGAGCTCACGGGGCTTATTTGTGTTTTCCTCTATTTTGTCGTTGATATAATTTTTTTTAAGGATTGAGTCATGTTGTTGGTCTTATTTCTTAATTTATTGCATTGCTTTTAGAGCGTTGAAGGGACTGATTTGAGGTTATTATTATTATTGGGTTGTTTATTTACTTCGGTTTTACATTTTTGGTATTCGAAGTATTTTCTGTCCCTGTCTTTTATGGCAGCTAATGGGTCTGGATTTATCCATGGTTCAGAGCGGGCTTTGATCCTGACTGTTCTCACGGGAGCCATATCATTTAGTATCGCTAAGAACGCTGTTTTGAAGCGATCCCAAGCATCTTCAACCAGGTTGCTCGTGATAGCGACCAGTCCCACTCACCTAATTTGAGGTTGAAATTATCACCAATTCAAACTAATAGTTTTTTAACTAAAAAATAAAATATTATTTTGAATTATATATATAATTTGTATTTATTGGTTACTTTAAAGTAGGGGAAAAAAACCTCAAGAAATAGTAAATCTATTTTTTTGTGTAAAAATCTGAGATTTGTATTTTTGGTTAATATCGCCCAGACCTACAACGAACCTGAAAGACTGAACACTCAGTCCTTTTAATGCTGGACAAAAGACTTTCCTCAAGGCTAAAATCCCTGCAAGAAGAAGCCACCTTAAACTAAGTAAAGGAGATGAGTCCCAATAGCAATCCTGTGGAGGCACTTGACCCTAAAAGCTACTTGTCTGTAAAAACATTTTGGCACTATTCTGTTTGTTTGTTGTTTCGTAAGGGTTAGGGTTAAGAATGAAGGGGTTATGGTTAGATTTAGTGTTTTGGGTCAAGGATTAAGGTGTTCTTCTGAGTAAGGGATTAGATTAGGGGACGGTTTGGCTCTGAAGATATCGTGGGCCGTACAGTAACCGTAGGACACTGCATATGTCAAATCGTACTTATAGCCCTTGTCAATACACTAACTTTTAGCCTTATCTGAAGTAAAAAGAGCCTTGCTTTTAACAATTATGTTTTGTTGCTATGCGCCTTCCACTGTGAGGAAGCCACTATGTGAGTGCAGAGAATTAGCACCGCTTTAACCACCGAACTTCAAAAGAAAATGGATTTCCCCCCCAAAAAACAACCTTTTAATGGTGGGCTTTTATGGAATACTTAGTAAGGTTAGGTCGTAGGTTAGAAATGTGTTCAGTTTCAGTTTATTTCGAACATGCATACAATACAATTAAAAAATCCAAAACCAGTGAAGTTTGCATGTTGTGTAAATTGTAAACAAAACCAGAATACAATGATTTGTATTCTGTTGTATTCAATTGAATAAACTGCAAAGGCAAGATAGTCAAACTGAGAAATGTATTTTTTTTTTTGCAAATAATCATTAACTTAGAATTTATTCGCAGCTACACATTGTAAAAAAGTTGGCACAGGGGCATGTTTACCACTGTGCTACATGGCCTTTCCTTTTAACAACACTCAGTAAACGTTTGAGAACTGAGGAGATCAATTTTTTAAGCTTTTCAGGTGAAATTATTTCCCCTTTATTGTCATTGCACTTGTCAAGATTAGACAAACAAACAGTGTGCAGGGTTACAGAACAGGAACGCTGTTGGGTTGCCACACACACACACACACATATATATATATATATATATATATATATATATTATATTATATATATATATATATATATATATATATATATATATATATATATATATATATGGGCTTCACGGTGGCAGAGGGGTTAGTGCGTCTGCCTCACAATACGAAGGTCCTGCAGTCCTGGGTTCAAATCCAGGCTCAGGATCTTTCTGTGTGGAGTTTGCATGTTCTGCCCGTGAATGCGTGGGTTCCCTTCAGGTACTCCGGCTTCCTCCCACTTCCAAAAACATGCACCTGGGGATAGGTTGATTGGCAACACTAAATTGGCCCTAGTGTGTGAATGTGAGTGTGAATGTTGTCTGTCTATCTGTGTTGGCCCTGTGATGAGGTGGCGACTTGTCCAGGGTGTACCCCGCCTTCCGCCCGATTGTAGCTGAGATAGGCGCCAGTGACCCCCGTGACCCCGAAAGGGAATAAGCGGTAGAAATATATATATATATATATATATATATATATATATATATATATATATATATATATATATATATATATATATTTATTTCCTTGAATTGCCGGAGGGCATATAATATGCACATGTCTTGAATTACTGCCGAGTCAAACTCTGTTCCCAAAATAATTAGCGCATGCTTAGTATTACCGCCGGGTCAAACTCGTGACATCACGAGTGACACTTCCCCTGTCATCATTTTTCAAATAGAGGAGACTGATTTCAATACCGCATAAAGGGAAGAAGATTAAGAGCTATTCAGTAGGATTTAAGGTCCAAGCTTACATCACACTCAAATTTTCACTGCATACCTTTGGTATGTGCCATAGTAAGAAGAGGTTTTAAAATAATTAGCGCATGCTTACTTTTACTTTTACTTCAACTAATTAATGGTGAATATGTTCCCCATACTAAAGTGTTACCATGTTTTTTTTACTGGTGCACAAAATCAACCGTGCATGAACATCACCTTGTTCAAACAACAAAACTAAGACAGTGCATAAAATCACAACAAATTACACACCTGCAAATCAGTCGGCTGTTGCTGTATCTGTAATATGCCAACAGGGAGAAGTTTGTATTTAAACGAAGAGTGTTTTGATCTCCGCCGAACCCCTGAGGTCGACTCACCGAACCCCTAGGGCAGTGGTTCTCAACCTTTTTTCAGTGATGTACCCCCTGTGAATATTTTTTTAAATTCATGTACCCCCTAATCAGAGCAAAGCAATTTTGGTTGGAAAAAAAGAGATAAAGAAGTAAAATACTGCACTATGTCATCAGTTTCTGATTTATTAAATTGTATAACAGTGCAAAATATTGCTCATTTGTAATGGTCTATCTTGAACTATTTGGAAAAAAGATATAAAAATAACTAAAAACTTGTTGAAAAATAAACAAGTGATTCAATTATAAATAAAGATGTCTATACATAGAAGTAATCATCAACTTAAAGTGCCCTCTTTGGGGATTGTAATCCATCTGGATTCATGAACTTAATTCTAAACATTTCTTCACAAAAACTAAATCTTTAACATCAATATTTATGGAACATGTCCACAAAAAATCCAGCCGTCAACACTAAATATGGCATTGTTGTATTTCTTTTCAGTTTATGAACTTACATTCATATTGTGCTGAAGTATTATTCAATAAATATATTTATAAAGGATATTTGAATTGTTGCTATTTTTAGAATGATTAAAAAAAACCCTTGGCATACCTTCAAGTACCCCCAGGGGTACGCTTACCCCCATTTGAGAACCACTGCCCTAGGGTTCGATCCAACCCTGGTTAAGAACCACTGAGCTAGGGTTAAGTGTCTTGCTCGAGTGTTTGCAAACATCCATCCATCCATTTCCTACCGCTTGTCCTTTTTGGGGTCGCAGGGGTGCTGGACATCCATGAGATGGTCTCCTGTGGACGGGACTCTCGCTGCTGTCTTGGATCCGCTTGAACTGAACTCTCGCGGCTGTGTTGGAGCCACTATGGATTGAACTTTCACAGTATCATGTTAGACCCGCTCGACATCCATTGCTTTCGGTCCCCTAGAGGGGCCGGGGGGGGCACTTCTGAGGTCCTCTCCAAGGTTTCTCATAGTCAGCATTGTCACTGGCGTCCCACTGGATGTGAATTCTCCCTGCCCACTGGGTGTGAGTTTTCCTTGCTCTTTTGTGGGTTCTTCCGAGGATGTTGTAGTCGTAATGATTTGTGCAGTCCTTTGAGACATTTGTGATTTGGGGCTATATAAATAAACATTGATTGATTGATTGATCCATCCATACTCATCTCAAACCAATAGTACTTGGGGTCATATTTTGTTGTCAGGCTCTTATTTTGAAATGGGCTCCCTTTACCGTAAATCCTGCTTTATACACGCACTGCAAATCTGAGCGGGGATATTAACTTGTATCCCACCGGCCTGGACGAGAGGACAAGATGGAGTTCTTGTCCAATCCAAAAGAGAGAGAGGATCCAAATCCGCTGGAGGAGGAGGAGTCATCGGCACCGGGACTCGAGCGCGACTACTTCAGCACTTGCTCCTCTCCAGACCTCCGCGGACATCCTCGGCTTCTCTTACGGCGTGTTCGTCCCAGGTGGAGCGGGAGCGTTTCGGTTCCGTTCGGATTTAAAGCGGGTCGAGATGTTGGAGACCAGCTGCTGGAGCTCCGCGTTGTTCAGGTTGGGGAAAGAGGAGCCGTGCGTGTGCGTGTGCGTGTGCGCGTGCGCGTGTGTGTGCGTGTTTTCAGTCCAACCAGTGCGCAGATATCCTCCCAGGTTAAAGTCCACGCTGCTTATAGTTTATTTGCAACAGGCGTCCTTTTCACGAGAGTCCGTCCTTCCACAGGGAAGGAGGGAGACCTTTTATGAGCTGCGCGGACACATTCCGTCATCTGTCTTATTTACCAGGGTGGGCGGATCGAGTCAAGTATCGATAATGTGGATGCCAAGGATAGTATCAGTTTTTGGGGAGATACAGCAGCGTGCTGACATCCATACATCCATCCATACATCCATTTTTTCTACCGCTTATTCCCTTTGGGGTCGCGGGGGGCGCTGGTGCCTATCTCAGCTAGAATCGGGCGGAAGGCGGGTTACACCCTGGACAAGTCCCCACCTCATCAACACAGATAAACAGACATAGTTCACCCTCACATTCACACAGTGGTTCTTAACCTTGTTGGAGGTACCGAACTTCACCAGATTCATATGCGAATTCAACGAACCCGAACCGTAATCCATCCATCCATTTCCTACCGCTTATTCCCTTTTGGGTTTGCGGGGGGCGCTGGCGCCTATCTCAGCTACAATCGGGCGGAAGGCGGGCTACACCCTGGACAAGTCGCCACCTCATCGCAGGGCCAACACAGATAGACAGACAACATTCACACTCACACACTAGGGCCAATTTAGTGTTGCCAATCAACCTATCCCCAGGTGCATGTCTTTGGAAGTGGGAGGAAGCCGGAGTAGTGAAGTGAATTATATTTATATAGCGCTTTTCTCAAGTGACTCAAAGCGCTTTTTCCATAGTGACACCCAATATCTAAGTTACATTTAAACCAGTGTGGGTGGCACTGGGAGTACCCGGAGGGAACCCACGCATTCACGGGGAGAACATGCAAACTCAACACAGAAAGATCCCGAGCCTGGATTTGAACCCAGGGCTGCAGGACCTTCGTATTGTGAGGCAGACGCAGTAACCTGCCACCGTGAAGCCCTGAACCGTAATCATAAAATGATATTATTATATTAAAGGGGAACATAATCAAAATTTCAAAAGGGTTAAAAACAATAAAAAATCAGTTCCCAGTGGCTTTTTATATTTTTGGAAGTTTTTAATTTTTATTTTACCGGTCCCAGATTAACCCTAAAAAAAGCTTTATAGTGCCGTATTTTCGCTCTCTCGAAGCCAACTGTTCATTTTCCTGTGACGTCACACAGTGCTGCCAATGTAAACAAAAAATGGCGAATAGCACAGCAAGATATAGCGACATTAGCTCGGATTCAGACTCCGATTTCAACGGCTTAAGCGATTCAACAGATTATGCATGTATTGAAACGGACGGTTGGAGTATGAAAGTATTGAAGAAGAAACTGAAGCTATTTAGCGGATAGCTATTGACGCTATTCATAGCCATAGCATGGCCGAATAGCTGCGTTAGCATCGCCGGTAAAATGTGCGGACCAAACGATCAGGACTTTCGCATCTTGTGACACCGGAGCAACTTAAATCTGTCGATTGGTAAGTGTTTTTTTCGCATTAAATGTGGGTGGAAGGAAACGTAATATATTTTCAAATGTACATACAGCTATAGCAGGGGTCGGGAACCTTTTTGGCTGAGAGAGCCAAGAAGCCAAATATTTTAAAATGTATTTCCCTAAGAGCCATATAATATTTTTTTTAACACTGAACACAACTAAAGGCGTGCATTTTTAAGTAAGACCAACATTTCCATAGTATAATAAGTCTCTTATTCTTTGTAATAACATTGTTAATCTGAAGCCAACTGTGGAGGGGGCGTGGCCTGCGGGCCTGCAGCAAAGCGGGATGTTGCCAGGACCGGCCTCGAAATCAGCGACAGGTGCGTAGAATGCCCACCTGGGCCTTTTTATCTAATCACCTGTCGCTCTGTTATAAGCAGCAGCCAGGAAGAGAGACAGAGTTGGGGCTGGAGCCTGAGTGCGAGTGAGGACGAAAGAGAAAAAGACAATTGCTGTAAAGCAACTGAGAGAAAACTAAAATAAAACAATATTGTAACCCTAAAACAGGCTCTTGGTGGTCTGAAGAACCCCCAGGAGTGCAAGCCCCACACTAATCAATAATAAATAAATTACTTCTTACCATTAACGCAACTTCTTGAACATAAAAATGCATGAGAATGTTTTATATTTTGAACGTTGTTTTTAACTGTGATTACAAGTGGAATTATTCATTAAGCAATATCAGCTCAGATTTATCTAATAGCCAGATGCATTCATCAAAAGAGCCACATCTGGCTCTAGAGCCATAGGTTCCCTACCCCTGAGCTATAGCCTAAATAGCATGTTAGCATCGATTAGCTGGCAGTCACGCCGCGACCAAATATGTCCGATTAGCACATAAGTCAACAACATCAACAAAACTCACCTTTGTGATTTCGTTGACTTTATCGTTGCAAATGCATCTGCAGGTTATCCATACATTTCTGTGCCATGTCTGCCTTAGCATCGCCGGTCAAATGTGCAGACACTCCGGCACATTCAATGGGGGTCTGGCGGCAGATTTCTTCCCAGTGGTGCAACTTGAATCCCTCCCTGTTAGAGTTGTTACACCCTCCGACAACACACCGACGAGGCATGATGTCTCCAAGGTTCCAAAAAATAGTCGGAAAAACGGAAACTAAGAGCTGAAACCCGGTGTTTATAATGTGTTTGAGAAAATGAAAATGGCGGCTTTCTTACCTAGGCAACGTCATGTACTGACGTCATCGCTTCAAGAGGGCTAAACAGAAAGGCATTTAATTCGCCAAAATTCACCCATTTAGAGTTCGGAAATCGGTTAAAAAAATATATGGTCTTTTTTTTCTGCAACATCAAGGTATATATTGACGCTTACATAGGTCTGGTGATAACGTTCCCCTTTAAAGAAATACTAATAAAGGTATATTTTAGAAACTGAAAGTTACAGAATGTACACATGACCCCATGTTTACATCTCATTGTGCAACATGTGAATGTTTTAGTGGGAACTAAATGCGTTATCCGAAAGGGGTACACATTATTTCCAAAGCAGGACCCCCCCACCCAGACATATAATACTCGTACACAGCTCATGAAAAACAATATGTTAGTCAGTGGTCCAAAACATTTATATTACAAAATAATATCATGGAAATGACTGCTGTCATTTGATTATGATAATAAAACATTGAACTTGTTATTTAGTCGGGTTTGGGACAGTTGTGACCACAGTGCATGTGCACATGCGCTCCACTCAAGGAGTTTTTACATTTGCTCACACATATGGAAAATTAGAGGGAACATTTTCAGAGGGTATCCATAATACGCCGAGAGGGACAAGTTTTTTTTTTTACGCGATGAATTGGGTGTGTCTTGCTCTGCCGAACCCCTGAGGCCGACTCACCGAACCCCTAGGGTTCGATCGAACCCAGGTTAAGAACCACTGCACTAGGGCCTATTTAGTGTTGCCAATCAACCTATCCCCAGGTGCATGTCTTTAGAAGTGGGAGGAAGCCGGAGTACCCGGAGGGAACCCACGCATTCATATGGAGAACATGCAAACTCCACACAGAAAGATCCCGAGCCCGGGGATTGAACTCAGGACTATTTAGAATAGAATAGAATATAATAGAATGAACTTTATTGTCATTATATTGGCATATAACGAGATTAAAGACTCCAACTTAAGGTGCGGTAGTGGGAACAAATATGGGGTGAAATAAATGACATAAGAGGTAATAAAGGAAAAACTAACAATTGAAAAAAACAGACTACTATCCAATAAAAATAATAAGCATTTCTGTACAATATACAAAACACTATAGAAGTACAAAATACTGTACAATATACAGAGCAAGACAGGAGTACCGAAGTAATAAATAACAATCAGTGACGGACGTATTGCACTCGAAGGGTAGTATTGCACAGTAGGGTATTAGGGCATTATATTTTACAGGGGTGAATTATTATTATTAAAAGTTAGAGTTCAACATGGTGGTAACTCTGAGAAAGAAGCTGTCTCTGAGCCTGTTTGTTCTGGCTCTGATGCTCCTGTAGCGCCTGCCTGATGGTAGCAAGTCGAACAGGTGGAAGCCAGGGTGTGTGCTGTCCTTGGTAATGTTTTTTGCTCTGTTGAGGCAACGGGAGTTGTGTAAGTCCTTCAAGGAGGGCAGGGGACAGCCGATGATTTTTTGTGCCGACTCTATGACCCTCTGAATCGCCTGTTTGTCTGCTTCAGTGCAGCTGGCGTACCACACTGTTATGCAGTACGTCAGCAGGCTCTCGACGGCCGAGCGATAGAAGGTCACCATCAGCTGCCTCTCCAGTCCGTTCTTCCTCAGCACCCTCAGGAAGTGGGGTCTCCGCTGGGCCTTCCGGATGACCGCAGTTGTATTTTGGGTCCAGGACAGGTCAGCAGATATGAGGGTGCCGAGGAACTTGAAGGAGCTGACTCTCTCCACCTCCTCGCCGTTGATGTAGAGGGGGGCGGGGTCTGCAGTGTTCTTCCTGAAGTCAAAGATGAGTTCCTTGGTTTTTGTGGTGTTCAGTGCCAAATTATTCACTGAACACCACGCTGATAGTTTCAGGACCTCATCTCTGTATGCAGACTCATCCCCCCCTGTAATGGGACCCACTACCGTTGTGTCATCGGCGAACTTGATGATGGTGTTCTCCGAGTGGGCTGGACTACAGTCATGGGTGTAGAGGGAGTACAGCGAAGGGCTCAGCACACAGCCCTGTGGGGAGCCGATGCTGAGTGTGCGGGGGGAGGAGAGATGGGGGCCAGGTTTTACTGTCTGAGGTCGGTTGGTCAGGAAGTCCTTAAGCCAAAGACAGGTGGGTGAGGGTAGGCCTAAATCCAGCAGTTTGGTGACCAGAATTTCTGGAATGATAGTATTGAAGGCGGAGCTATAGTCAATGAAAAGCATCCTGACATAGCTCCCCCGGTGTTCCAGGTGGCTCAGTGTGGAGTGGCGAGCCATGGATATTTGTTTTGTGAGGCAGACGCACTAACCCCTCTGACACCGTGAAACCCGTCTGCATATTGTGTGTGTACTGTTCCTATATTGTTAAAGTGTTGATATTTTTATATTTATGTCCATCCATTTTCTACCGCTTGTCGCCACATCATCGCAGAGCCAACACAGATAAACAGACATACTGTATTTCCTTGACGAGAGAGTTATGATAAACGCGCATGCATCGCCAGGCTCTGCTTTTTATCCATAGATTTATCAGATATAATTTTTTATTATCTATAGCAGGGGTGTCAAAAGTGTGCCCCGGAAGCCATTTGCGGCCCACAGCTAATGTGTTAAAGGCCCACGACACATTCTAAAAATACTATTAAAATAAACAAAAACATAAACAAAACTTTCATAACTTTTATGGACAGAATTTCTTGGCGCAGTCAAGGCGTTGAGGGGTTCCGGTTTGGTGACCGCAGGATTAGGTCTCTGCTTTTTGCAGATGATGTGGTCCTGATGGCTTCATCTGACCGGGATCTTCAGCTCTCACTGGATCGGTTTGCAGCCGAGTGTGAAGCGACCGGAATGAGAATCAGCACCTCGAAGTCCGAATCCATGGTTCTCGCCCGGAAAAGGGTGGAGTGCCATCTCCGGGTTGGGGAGGAGCCCCTGCCCCAAGTGGTGGAGTTCAAGTACCTAGGAGTCTTGTTCACGAGTGGGGGAAGAGTGGATCGTGAGATCGACAGGCGGATCGGTGCGGCGTCTTCAGTAATGCGGACGTTGTACCCATCCGTTGTGGTGAAGAAGGAGCTGAGCCGGAAGGCAAAGCTCTCAATTTACCGGTCGATCTACGTTCCTATCCTCACCTATGGTCATGAGCTTTGGGTCATGACCGAAAGGATAAAATCGCGGGTACAAGCGGCCGAAATGAGTTTCCTCCGCCGTGTGGCGGGGCTCTCCCTTAGAGATAGGGTGAGAAGCTCTGTCATCCGGGAGGAACTCAAAGTAAAGCCACTGCTCCTCCACATCGAAAGGAGCCAGATGAGGTGGTTCGGGCATCTGGTCAGGATGCCACCCGAACGCCTCCCTAGGGAGGTGTTTAGGGCACGTCCAACCGGTAGGAGGCCACGGGGAAGACCCAGGACACGTTGGGAAGACTATGTCTCTCGGCTGGCCTGGGAACGCCTCGGGATCCCCCGGGAAGAGCTAGACGAAGTGGCTGGGGAGAGGGAAGTCTGGGCTTCCCTGCTTAGGCTGTTGCCCCCGCGACCCGACCTCGGATAAGCGGAAGAAGATGGATGGATGGATGGATAAACAAAAGTGAAATAAAAAAGCTTAAAGGCTAAATGTAATTTAGAAAAAGTTGCAACGTTGACTAATAAAACAAAGCTGCTTTTTTTTTTCTTTCAAACTGTCATTGCTCAAAACATAATATTGAGTCTGTCATGGTCCACATCTTGGACCATGTCATATTCTGGTTTTGTTTTTTGTTGTATTATCATCCTGTGTTGCATTCGACGTCTTTGGTTCCCGGTGGCACTTCCTGTTTGGTTTTCTGTTGTCAGGGTAACTCATTCAGTGTTACCTGATTCTGGTTTGTCGTCACGCACCTGACTTGATAAGTTATCTCCTTATTTAAGTCCGCCCTTGTTTTACATTCGGTCTCGGACTATAGTTTGCTACACGCAACAAGTGACATCGCTCTTCCCGCATTGTGGTAACTATCTTTTTTCACCCTATTAGCTTCCATGCTATTTTGTTTGTTTACTTGTCCCTATTTTACATACTAGCGCTTTCTGTTCATTCTAGCTTCCACGCTAGTTCTGTTTGTTTCGTCTTTAGTGACTATGTGCCAGTATTTCTGTTATTAGTTTTTTTTTGTAGTTAGGAATAATTCATAATTCCTACCTTAACGCTGTGTTCCAATCTCCGCTGCACCACGAGAACGCAAACACGCACCACGATGGCAGCCAAACGTCACAGAATCAAAATCAATGTTATTATGAATTATTGACCTATCCAAGGTTCCGATTACTTCACATCAAATATTCCACTAAGAAAAATATTTTTGGTGGAAGATTTAACAAATGTGTTAAATAAATAATCCAAAAATGTATATTTTGTGGTTTTCTTACCGTACCGAAAATGAACCGAACCGTGACCTCTGAACCGTGGTACGTACCGAACCGAAATGTTTGTGTTCCGTCACAACCCAAGTAAATACAATTTTTACAATGTTTCGTATTGTTGTATTTGTTGCGATCCGTGACTCGGATCTTCAAATATTATTGTTTATTTTTCCATCTTTGTTCTCATTCTCCGTCTGATCCGTTTATTTCCCGTTTAGTCCATCACCATGGTTACTTATTAGTTTCAGCTGTTACTCCCGGTTCCTGCACACCTGTTCACTGCTAATTACCTTCCCTTTATAAGCCAGCCTCTTCTGTTTATTCTTTCTGGGACTCTAATTTGCTCACATGCAACAAGTAACGTCAGGTATGTTTTTCTCGCTAGCTCATTAGCTAAGCCACTTTGTTGTCATCTTTAGCTCACATGCTAATCATCTTTGTTTTCATTTTTTGTGCCATCGTGCCAAATCTTAGTTCTTTATATTTCCTAGCTTTCACGCTAGCGTCTTTTGTTTCCCTTTTTATTCGCTCCAGTATTTTTGTTCAGAGCTCACTTTTTGTTAATAAATTTGTTAGATCTTACCTTTGTTGTGTTCTTTCGTTTGACGCATCCTCGAGGGAATCGAACCCGGTACCACGATGCCGAACCGGCGTTACAGTATTTTGCCATACATTTTACATTATTCTCAAATATGTTATATATTTTATCCCTAAAATCTTTGTCTTAAGTTTTTAATCAACAGATAAAAGAAAATCATCACAAAACAATGATTTAGAGCAGGGGTCGGGAACATTTTTGGCTGAGAGAGCCATGAAAGTCAAATATTTTAAAAGGTATTTCCGTGAGAGCCGTATCGTATTTTTTAACACTGAATACAACTAAATGCGTGTATTTCTTAAGTAAGACCAACATTTTTAGAGTATAATAAGTCTCTAATTCTTTTTTAATAACATTTCTTGAACAGGTGCGGTAGAAAACGGATCGATACATTTAAAATGCATAAAAATGTTTTATATTTTGAACGCTATTTGTAACATCGTGATTACCAGCGAAATTATTCATTACTTATCGTGTTAAGCAATGTCAGCTAAGATTTATCTGAGCGCCAGATGCAGTCATCAAAGGAGCCACATCTGGCTCTAGAGTCATAGTTTCCCTACCCCTGATTTGGAGTATTGGTAAAAAAAATGGAGGGGTATGATTACAAATTTTGTATCAATCCGATACCAAGTAAATACACACTATTGATGACGATAATTCCTCATTGAAATGTTTGAAGATGATCAAAAGACTTTGTTGAAGATATGTTGATCGTCAATATTTATGAAGATTCCGATGAAGGTTTTATGCTGCTGATCCCGACTGCTTGTATTCCGACTTTTTCTCGGAAATAAAAACTATTGGTGTTCGACCAAGCTTAGATGGCTGTTGTACAGCAAGAAGTGCACAAACTATCCAAATAAAAAAGAGGCTTAAATCTTCCTGCAAAGAGTCTATACGAGCAAAAAAATCGAACTATGCAATGGAATAGATCCTTACAATTTATAAAAAAAAAAATGTGTCTAGTGATAGAGGATTATACGTCGTTTTCATTGTCAGACATATTGAACGATAGTTGTCCAGACGCCATTCTACACGACAAAACCGATGTACAAACCCCGTGTCCGTATAACTTGGGAAATTGTGTTAGATGTAAATATAAACGGAATACAATGATTTGCACATCTTTTTCAACCCATATTCAGTTGAATGCACTACAAAGACAAGATATGTTCAAACTCATAAACTTTATTTTTTTTTTGCAAATAATAATTAACTTAAAATTTCATGGCTGCAACACGTACCAAAGTAGTTGGGAAAGGGCATGTTCACCACTGTGTTACATCACCTTTTCTTTTAACAACACTCAATAAACATTTGGGAACTGAGGAAACTAATTGTTGAAGCTTTGAAAGTGGAATTCTTTCCCCTTCTTGTTTTATGTAGAGCTTCAGTCGTTCAACAGTCCAGGGTCTCCGCTGTGGTATTTAGCGCTTCATATTGTGCCACACATTTTCGATGGGAGACAGGTCTGGACTACAGGCGGGCCAGGAAAGTACCCGCACTCTTATACTACGAAACCACGCTGTTGTAACACGTGGGTTGGCATTGTCTTGCTGAAATAAGCAGGGGCGTCCATGATAACGTTGCTTGGATGACAACATATGTTGCTCCAAAACCTGTATGGACCATTCAGCATTAATGGTGCCTTCACAGATGTGTAAGTTACCCACGCCTTGGGCACTAATGCACCCCCATACCATCACAGATGCTGGCTTTTGAACTTCGGCCTATAACAATCCAGATGGTTATTTTCCCCTTTGTTCCGGAGGACACCACTTCCTCTGTTTCCAAATATAATTTGAAATGTGGACTCGTTAGACCACAGAACACTTTTCCACTTTGCAACAGTCCATCTTAGATGAGCTTGGGCCCAGTGAAGCCAGCGGCGTTCCTTGTTGTTGTTGATAAATGGGTTTTGCTTTTTATAGCAGAGTTTTAACTTGCACTTACAGGTGTAGCGACCAACTGTAGTTACTGACAGTGGTTTTATGAAGTGTTCCTGTGCCCATGTGGTGATATCTTTTACACACTGATGTCTGTTTTTGATGCAGTACCGCCTGAGGCAGGGGTAGGGAACCTATGGCTCTAGAGCCAGATGTGGCTCTTTTGATGATTGCACCTGGCTCTCAGATAAATCTTAGCTGACATATATATGAAATATGAAATACTATATGAAATACTTGACTTGGTGAATCTAGCTGCAAATACCCCCCCCCCCCCCCCCCCCCCCAACCACCTCCCACCCCCGACCACGAAAAAATCAAAATCGGAGGTCTCAAGGTTGGCAAGTATGGCGTTGGGGCACGTTTTCCTTTTATTAAACAAACTAAACCTCTTATCGTATTTAATTAATTTTTTTCTGGTTTACTTTGGGGTCTTTATATGTATTCTAATATGAAAGTTTGTAAAATGTTAGTTATGTGGAGGGATTTTAATACAGTCGGCAATTCTGTACTTGTAAATGTGTACAAGCGTTTGTATTGATGTGTCATTTCTAAGATGGTGGGGTTTCATACCTTAAGTACATAAAATAAACATAACACACGTTTGTATAATCTGCCATGCGGCATGTGCATACCATTTTTATGAACTACAACTTTTTTCTTTCGATACTTTTTGTGTGTCACAAGCAAGATAGTTACCTGCGAGTGCTTTTAGATGCAGTTATGCTGCAGTTAGTTTATCGAGATGAAATGACCAAGATAGATTTACAGACAGTCCCATTATAATGTGTTAATGAGCGAGGCCGAATGGGTAGCACCTAGGGGTGTAACGGTACACCAAAAATTTGGAAGGGTACGTACCTCGGTTTAGAGGTCACAGTTCGGTTCATTTTCGGTACAGTAAGAAAACAACAAAATATAAATGTTTTGGTTATTTATTTACCAAATTTGTAAACGATGGCTTTATCCTTTTAACATTGGGAACCCTATAATAATTCTGCCCACGTTAATCCACATTAAACTGCTTTAAATTGTTGCACAGATTAAATAAAATGACAAATAGGCGCCAGCGCCCCCCGCAACCCCAAAAGGGAATAAGCGGTAGAAAATGGATGGATGGACAAAACTTTTCTTCTACATATAAAAAGTGCAACATTAAACAATTTCCAGTCAACTCATTATGGTTAATTTATTACAGCATTGGGGACGCCTGTAGTTGACTTTTATTATGTAAATGTTATATTTTATATCAACATGTGATAGCCGGGACCCTGCCATTCAAAACTTTTCTGTCCGTAAAACACACACACACACACATACACACACACACAAACACACACACAGCACTGATTACAGTTGCAGTGCTTTTACTCAACACACTATAACGATGGGACAAAACATCACTATTGTTAACTAAGAGGAGTCACTACTTATATTTAGAAAAATAGTGTAGTCCGGTGCTTCTCAGTTTTCTGGAGAAAATATTTTGCCTCCCCCACTCTCTGCCGTACGTATAACTCATGTAATATGTAGGAGTGTGGGAAAAAATTTGAATCGCGATTCTCACGTTGTGCGATTCAGAATTGATTCTCATTTTTTTTTTAAATCGATTTATTTTTTTTAATCAATCCAACAAAACAATACACAGCAATACCATAACAATGCAATCTAATTCCAAAACCAAACCTGACCCAGCAACACTCAGAACTGCAATAAACAGAGCAATTGAGAGGAGACACAAACACAACACAGAACAAACCAAAGGTAGTGAAACAAAAATGAACAACAGTATCAATATTAGTTATAGTTTCAGCATATCATTCAACATTTATAGAAATAAAAATAAAAGAACAATAGTGTCACAGTGGCTTAAACTTGCATCGCATCTCATAAGCTTGACAACACACTGTGTCCAATGTATTCATCCATCCATCCATTTTCTACCGCTTATTCCCTTTTGGGGTCGCGGGGGGTGCTGGCGCTTATCTCAGCTACAATCGGGCGGAAGGCGGGGTACACCCTGGACAAGTCGCCACCTCATCGCAGGGCCAACACAGATAGACAGACAACATTCACACTCACATTCACACACTAGGGCCAATTTAGTGTTGCCAATCAACCTATCCCCAGGTGCATCTCTTTGGAAGTGGGAGGAAGCCGGAGTACCCGGAGGGAACCCACGCATTCACGGGGAGAACATGCAAACTCCACACAGAAAGATCCTGAGCCCGGATTTGAACCCAGGACTGCAGGACCTTCGTATTGTGAGGCAGACACACTAACCCCTCTGCCAGATAAAATAAGTCATATCTTTGGTTTGTTTAATAGTTAAAACCAATTTACATTATTGCAATCAGTTGATAAAACATTGTCCTTTTACAATTATAAAAGCTTTTTACAAACATCTACTACTTTGCTTGCATGTAAGCAGACTGGGGTAGATCCTGCTGAAATCCTATGTATTGAATGAACACAGAATCCGTTTAAATCGGGAAAAAATCGTTTTTGAATCGAGAATTGTGTTGAATAAAAAAAAAAAAATCTATTTTGAATCGAATCATGGGACACCCAAAGATTCGCAGCCCTAGTGATATGTCTATAAAATTGATATAACTAAACCTCTGCATAACATTGTTAGTTTATTAACATTAAAGGAAACAACACTCCGGTCTTTCCTTGTCTCCCACCGTGGTTACAGTGAAGCCAAGTGCTACAAACGCTTCGTCATATTTTGGTACGGCAAAAACCACATGTTCCCCGAGGTCACACACGCCCCCCGGCATTCTCCCGTCCAAAGGCAAAACCTAGTAACTCACTTCTAGCTGATTTTGAGAAAACAAAGGAAAACCAATCTATCTTGATGCTGTTTTACAAAGATCTACAAAGTCATCAAACGTATAGATGTTTTCTGGAGCTTTTATTTTCTTGCCGATTGAATCTGCTCTCATGAACGTGTGCCCTTTCTCCAGATATTTTATCACAATCTCGGGTGGGCCCCATTCTGCATTCGCACATTGGGCAAGAGCCGTGGACAGCGTCCAGTTTTTATTTGGACCTCCACAGTTATCTGCCCAAAAGAGAATGCAAGGGGAAGAATCAAGAACAATACATTTAATGAAGGTGCTTGCAACGTCCTGGGCCAATCTTCCAAATATTCCCTCGTGCCATAATATCACATAATCAGGTTGACCGTCGGCCCCCATTCGTGCAAATGTCTCATTAAAGACAATAAGGCGACTGACAAAGAAGCTTCGATTGGTCCCTTGAGATACTAGGTTTTTCTGTTGTATTTACGCGGTTATGTGGTAGTTGCTAGGTCCTGCCATGCGCGTAACAGCTTACTTAAGGAACAAATTTCAATATCGCATACACTAATGTAAAGCATATCACCTAGGAACTCCAAAATTATTGTCAGCTCAGTTTCGACCAAAATTGAGTTACTGGGTTTTGCCTTTGGACGGGAGCATTACACCGCGCCACACCCCCCCACTAGTTGAGAAGGGCTGGCGTATATGGCGTGAATGGCTGGTGTATATGGCGTGAATCGCTGGTGTGAATGGCCGGCGTATATAGCGTGAATGACTGGCGTATATGGCGTGAATGGCTGGCGTGAATGGTTGGCGTATATGGCGTGAATGGCTGGCATATATGGCGTGAATGGCTGGCGAATATGGCGTGAATGGATGCGTATATGGCGTGAAGGGCTGGCGTATATGGCGTGAATGGCTGGCGTATATGGCGTGAATGGCTGGCGTATATGGCGTGAATGGTTGGCGTATATGGCGTGAATGGCTGGCGTGTATGTCGTGAAGGGCTGGCGTATATGGCGTGAATGGCTGGCGTGTATGGCGTAAATGGCTGGCGTATATGGCGTGAATGGTTGGCGTATATGGCGTGAATGGCTGGCGTATATGGCGTGAATGGCTGACGTGTATGTCGTGAAGGGCTGGCGTATATGGCGTGAATGGCTGGCGTGTATGGCGTAAATGGCTGGCGTATATGGCGTGAATGGCTGGCGTGTATGTCGTGAAGGGCTGGCGTATATGGCGTGAATGGTTGGCGTATATGGCGTGAATGGCTGGCGTATATGGCGTGAATGGCTGGCGTATATGGCGTGAATGGTTGGCGTATATGGCGTGAATGGCTGGCGTGTATGTCGTGAAGGGCTGGCGTATATGGCGTGAATGGCTGGCGTATATGGCGTGAATGGCTGGCGTATATGGCGTGAATGGCTGGCGTATATGGCGTGAATGGTTGGCGTATATGGCGTGAATGGCTGGCGTGTATGTCGTGAAGGGCTGACGTATATGGTGTGAATGGCTGGCGTGAATGGCGTAAATGGTTGGCGTATATGGCGTGAATGGTTGGCGTATATGGCGTGAATGGCTGGCGTATATGGCGTGAATGGCTGGCGTATATGGCGTGAATGGCGTGAATGGCTGGCGTATATGGCGTGAATGGTTGGCGTATATGGCGTGAATGGCTGGCGTATATGGCGTGAATGGCTGGCGTATATGGCGTGAATGGTTGGCGTATATGGCGTGAATGGCTGGCGTGTATGTCGTGAAGGGCTGACGTATATGGTGTGAATGGCTGGCGTGAATGGCGTAAATGGCCGGCGTATATGGCGTGAATGGCTGGCGTGTATGGCGTGAATGGCCGGCGTGAATGGCCGGCGTGAATGGCCGGCGTGAATGGCCGGCGTGAATGGCTGGCGTATATGGCGTGAATGGATGCGTATATGGCGTGAAGGGCTGGCGTATATGGCGTGAATGGATGCGTATATGGCGTGAAGGGCTGGCGTATATGGCGTGAATGGCTGTCGTATATGGCGTGAATGGCTGGCGTATATGGCGTGAATGGCTGGCGTGTATGTCGTGAAGGGCTGGCGTATATAGCGTGAATGGCTGGCGTATATGGCGTGAATGGCCGGCGTATATGGCGTGAAGGGCCGGCGTATATAGCGTGAATGACTGGCGTATATGGCGTGAATGGCTGGCGTGAATGGCTGGCGTATATGACGTGAATGGTTGGCGTATATGGCGTGAATGGCTGGCGTATATGGCGTGAATGGATGCGTATATGGCGTGAAGGGCTGGCGTATATGGCGTGAAGGGCCGGCGTGAAGGGCCGGCGTGAAGGGCCGGCGTGAATGGCTGGCGTATATGGCGTGAATGGCTGGCGTATATGGCGTGAATGGATGCGTATATGGCGTGAATGGCTGGCGTATATGGCGTGAATGGATGCGTATATGGCGTGAAGGGCTGGCGTATATGGCGTGAAGGGCCGGCGTGAAGGGCCGGCGTGAAGGGCCGGCGTGAAGGGCCGGCGTGAATGGCTGGCGTATATGGCGTGAATGGATGCGTATATGGCGTGAAGGGCTGGCGTATATGGCGTGAATGGATGCGTATATGGCGTGAAGGGCTGGCGTATATGGCGTGAATGGCTGGCGTATATGGCGTGAATGGCTGGCGTGTATGTCGTGAAGGGCTGGCGTATATAGCGTGAATGGCTGGCGTATATGGCGTGAAGGGCTGGGGTATATAGCGTGAATGACTGGCGTATATGGCGTGAATGGCTGGCGTGAATGGCTGGCGTATATGACGTGAAGGGCTGGCGTATATGGCGTGAATGGATGCGTATATGGCGTGAATGGCTGGCGTGAATGGCTGGCGTATATGGCGTGAATGGCTGGCGTATACGACGTGAAGGGCTGGCGTATATGGCGTGAATGGATGCGTATATGGCGTGAATGGCTGGCGTGAAGGGCTGGCGTATATGGCGTGAATGGATGCGTATATGGCGTGAATGGCTGGCGTGTATGGCGTGAAGGGCCGGCGTGAAGGGCCGGCGTGAATGGCTGGCGTATATGGCGTGAATGGATGCGTATATGGCGTGAAGGGCTGGCGTATATGGCGTGAATGGCTGGCGTATATGGCGTGAATGGCTGGCGTATATGGCGTGAATGGCTGGCGTGTATGGCGTGAAGGGCCGGCGTGAATGGCTGGCGTATATGGCGTGAATGGATGCGTATATGGCGTGAAGGGCTGGCGTATATGGCGTGAATGGCTGGCGTATATGGCGTGAATGGCTGGCGTATATGGCGTGAATGGCTGGCGTGTATGTCGTGAAGGGCTGGCGTATATGGCGTGAAGGGCCGGGGTATATAGCGTGAATGACTGGCGTATATGGCGTGAATGGCTGGCGTGAATGGCTGGCGTATATGACGTGAATGGCTGGCGTATATGGCGTGAATGGCCGGCGTATATGGCGTGAAGGGCCGGGGTATATAGCGTGAATGACTGGCGTATATGGCGTGAATGGCTGCCGTGAATGGCTGGCGTATATGACGTGAATGGTTGGCGTATATGGCGTGAATGGCTGGCATATATGGCGTGAATGGCTGGCGTATATGGCGTGAATGGATGCGTATATGGCGTGAAGGGCTGGCGTATATGGCGTGAATGGATGCGTATATGGCGTGAAGGGCTGGCGTATATGGCGTGAATGGCTGCCGTGTATGTCGTGAAGAACTGGCGTATATGGCGTGAATGGCTGGCGTATATGGCGTGAATGGCCGGCGTATATGGCGTGAAGGGCCGGCGTATATAGCGTGAATGATTGGCGTATATGGCGTGAATGGCTGGCGTGAATGGCTGGCATATATGGCGTGAATGGCTGGCGTATATGGCGTGAATGGATGCGTATATGGCGTGAAGGGCTGGCGTATATGGCGTGAATGGATGCGTATATGGTGTGAAGGGCTGGCGTATATGGCGTGAATGGATGCGTATATGGCGTGAAGGGCTGGCGTGTATGTCGTGAAGGGCTGGCGTATATGGTGTGAATGGCTGGCGTGAATGACGTAAATGGCCGGCGTATATGGCGTGAATGGCTGGCGTGAATGGCGTAAATGGCCGGCGTATATGGCGTGAATGGCTGGCGTATATGGCGTGAATGGCTGGCGTATGTGGCGTGAAGGGCCGGCGTGAATGGCTGGCGTATATGGCGTGAATGGATGCGTATATGGCGTGAAGGGCTGGCGTATATGGCGTGAATGGCTGGCGTATATGGCGTGAATGGCTGGCGTATGTGGCGTGAAGGGCCGGCGTGAATGGCTGGCGTATATGGCGTGAATGGATGCGTATATGGCGTGAAGGGCTGGCGTATATGGCGTGAATGGCTGGCGTATATGGCGTGAATGGCTGGCGTGTATGTCGTGAAGGGCTGGCGTATATGGCGTGAATGGCTGGCGTATATGGCGTGAATGGCCGGCGTATATGGCGTGAAGGGCCGGGGTATATAGCGTGAATGACTGGCGTATATGGCGTGAATGGCTGGCGTGAATGGCTGGCGTATATGACGTGAATGGTTGGCGTATATGGCGTGAATGGCTGGCATATATGGCGTGAATGGCTGGCGTATATGGCGTGAATGGATGCGTATATGGCGTGAAGGGCTGGCGTATATGGCGTGAATGGATGCGTATATGGCGTGAAGGGCTGGCGTATATGGCGTGAATGGATGCGTATATGGCGTGAAGGGCTGGCGTATATGGCGTGAATGGCTGCCGTGTATGTCGTGAAGAACTGGCGTATATGGCGTGAATGGCTGGCGTATATGGCGTGAATGGCCGGCGTATATGGCGTGAAGGGCCGGCGTATATAGCGTGAATGATTGGCGTATATGGCGTGAATGGCTGGCGTGAATGGCTGGCATATATGGCGTGAATGGCTGGCGTATATGGCGTGAATGGATGCGTATATGGCGTGAAGGGCTGGCGTATATGGCGTGAATGGATGCGTATATGGTGTGAAGGGCTGGCGTATATGGCGTGAATGGATGCGTATATGGCGTGAAGGGCTGGCGTGTATGTCGTGAAGGGCTGGCGTATATGGTGTGAATGGCTGGCGTGAATGACGTAAATGGCCGGCGTATATGGCGTGAATGGCTGGCGTGAATGGCGTAAATGGCCGGCGTATATGGCGTGAATGGCTGGCGTATATGGCGTGAACGGCCGGCGTATATGTCGTGAAGGGCTGGCGTATATGGTGTGAATGGCTGGCGTGAATGGTGTGAATGGCTGGCGTGTATGGCGTGAAGGGCCGGCGTATATGGCGTGAATGGCTGGCGT
>NC_084616.1:69258080-69310580 GCF_033978795.1 Nerophis ophidion | reverse complement strand
CTTAAGGCTCTGGATGCTGTGGGGCTGTCTTGGTTGACAAGACTCTGCAGCATCGCGTGGACATCGGGGGCGGTACCTCTGGATTGGCAGACCGGGGTGGTGGTCCCTCTCTTTAAGAAGGGGGACCGGAGGGTGTGTTCCAACTATCGTGGGATCACACTCCTCAGCCTTCCCGGTAAGGTTTATTCAGGTGTACTGGAGAGGAGGCTTCGCCGGATAGTCGAACCTCGGATTCAGGAGGAACAGTGTGGTTTTCGTCCTGGTCGTGGAACTGTGGACCAGCTCTATACTCTCGGCAGGGTTCTTGAGGGTGCATGGGAGTTTGCCCAACCAGTCTACATGTGCTTTGTGGACTTGGAGAAGGCATTCGACCGTGTCCCTCGGGAAGTCCTGTGGGGAGTGCTCAGAGAGTATGGGGTATCGGACTGTCTTATTGTGGCAGTCCGCTCCCTGTATGATCAGTGTCAGAGCTTGGTCCGCATTGCTGGCAGTAAGTCGGACACGTTTCCAGTGAAGGTTGGACTCCGCCAAGGCTGTCCTTTGTCACCGATTCTGTTCATAACTTTTATGGACAGAATTTCTACGCGCAGTCAAGGCGTTGAGGGGTTCCGGTTTGGTGGCCACGGGATTAGGTCTCTGCTTTTTGCAGATGATGTAGTCCTGATGGCTTCATCTGGCCGGGATCTTCAGCTCTCACTGGATCGGTTCGCAGCCGAGTGTGAAGCGACCGGAATGAGAATCAGCACCTCCAAGTCCGAGTCCATGGTTCTCGCCCGGAAAAGGGTGGAGTGCCATCTCCGGGTTGGGGAGGAGACCCTGCCCCAAGTGGAGGAGTTCAAGTACCTAGGAGTCTTGTTCACGAGTGGGGGAAGAGTGGATCGTGAGATCGACAGGCGGATCGGTGCGGCGTCTTCAGTAATGCGGACGTTGTATCGATCCGTTGTGGTGAAGAAGGAGCTGAGCCGGAAGGCAAAGCTCTCAATTTACCGGTCGATCTACGTTCCCATCCTCACCTATGGTCATGAGCTTTGGGTCATGACCGAAAGGATAAGATCACGGGTACAAGCGGCCGAAATGAGTTTCCTCCGCCGGGTGGCGGGGCTCTCCCTTAGAGATAGGGTGAGAAGCTCTGCCATCCGGGAGGAGCTCAACGTAAAGCCGCTGCTCCTCCACATCGAGAGGAGCCAGATGAGGTGGTTCGGGCATCTGGTCAGGATGCCACCCGAACGCCTCCCTAGGGATGTGTTTAGGGCACGTCCAGCTGGTAGGAGGCCACGGGGAAGACCCAGGACACGTTGGAAAGACTATGTCTCCCGGCTGGCCTGGGAACGCCTCGGGATCCCCCGGGAAGAGCTAGACGAAGTGGCTGGAGATAGGGAAGTCTGGGCTTCCCTGCTTAGGCTGCTGCCCCCGCGACCCGACCTCGGATAAGCGGAAGATGATGGATGGATGGATGGATTGCTTGTGCCCACACTTGACAAATTAAAGTTGTCTATTCGACATATTCCCACTTCAAGCCAAACCACCGCCAGACGATGGACACCCTGCTGTTTTTCTTGGGAATGAATTCTTCTTTCATTTGTTACCAGATTTTCACCTTCTTTCTCTCGTATTACCACTTGCACGGCTCCGCTAGCATCACAGCTTACGTTACCCATGCTGCTACCTCTCTGCTCCGCGAGGGCGTATACGTATGTGACGTACTGTATGACGTGACAGTATCTGCTGTCTGTGAGAAGGAGACACAAGAAGGAGTGGGAAAAGCATGTGAGAACATAGACTCGAATATATCACGATATAATCCTTTTCTATATCGCACAGAGACAAACCCGCGATATATTTAGTATGTCGATATATCGCCCAGCCCTACTCTCATTGTGAGGAAATAGAACATTTGTTTGGGAAAAAAATGTTACCCCGAAACACTGAAACGTCCCGTGCTGAACTTAAAGATTGTCAAGACAGCCACTTGAAACAGATTAATCTCCAAAGCTAAAGCGAGCAAGAACAATCCATACACCCACAACACATCCCATCTGCTTGTGTTGTTGTGAACGTCATCATCGGTGTAAGAAAAGCAGGACAGCAGTCACAACTTGACAGGCTTTCTATGTTTTGTTTAAACAGCCTCAAGTCGTCTCTACACGCCAAGCTCGTAACAGAGGCACACTTCACCACTTCATCCGATCTGAATGTGCTAGCAAAATAAAGGCAGGGTTTCCACCACATTAATTTATTTGTGGCGGTCCGCCACGAAAGAATGGCGGCCGCCACAAATAAAAATACATAAATAAAAAATATATATATATATATATATTTTTTTTCCCCCGGCTTTTGACTCTCTCGACCGCTCATAAAAGCAATGGGACTCTGTCTGTGAATGGAGCTTGTACTTACATATTATATAAATATGTAAATATTATATAAATATGTATATAAATATGTACATAAAATCCAACTCCGCATTCTTCTTGGTCATCGCCGCCGCCACTGCCTCACCCCAGCCCCCCCCCCAACCCCCAAAACCCCCCCACCCCACCCCGCCGCACGAACACACCACCACAAATAGATGCCTGACCTGTGGGGAAACCCTGAAAGGTTTTAAAAAGTACCAGACACAAGCGTATGTACTTAAGGCACTTATTGATACATTTACACAAATATTATGCTTTGACTTGAAATACTGGTAAAATATTACCAAAGATTATTGCACCTATTTTATCAAATTGTATATACTTTACTTACTTGTTGTGTAGTCGTTACTAATTTATAGCCAGTTTTTCTTTCAAATTATATTTAAAGTTAAGTTTTGTTGGCACACCAAATACCGTATTTCCTTGAATTGTCGCCGGGGCGCTAATTAATTATAAAACCTCTTCTCACTCCGGCGTTTACCAAAGGCATGCAGTAAATTTAGGCCAGCTCTTATAAATTTGAGTGTGATATAAGGATATCATCATGAAAAGCACATTTAATTAAAAAAACGTTATCATTGTCTTACCTTTACGTATAAATTGTCAAACCTATGGATCATGTTTTGTTTTGGTCATGTTCGGTTTGGTTTTTTGGACATTTGGGTCTGTCTTTTCACTTCCTGGTTTGTTTTGTTACCATAGCTACTCATTAGTTTCCCCTAGTCACGCCGATCATCAGCCTCTCACACCTGTTTTTCATTACCACTGCTACTATTTAAGGATTTTACTTTCTGTCCATCAGTCTGGCATCTTCACGCTCGCACGCACCCTACCCATGCTGCACCTCCTTCACGACCTCGATAATCTGTTTCATGACATGTTGTTCGTTTTGGTCCACGCCGAGTAAGTTTTGTTGTTTATGCCATAGATAGTATCTTTTGTTTATTTGTATATAGTCATGCCATTGTGCTGGTTTTTTTTTAAGTTTAGTATAGATTATTATCCGCCTTTTTGTAGTTTGTTTGTTTATTTGATACATATCATGTACTTACATTCATACCAGACTCGTCCCACATCTTCCTTGCATCGAGGAAGCACAAACATCCACAGTCCAAGCCTGACATAAATGAAGTCCATGCGCAGCTCCTTCTGATCAAAAGCATCTATAAGTTGTTTATAGAAGTCTTCCTTATCTTTCTTCAGTTTTAAAAGCCTCTCTGTCTCAATGGAGATCTTCCTTTATTACCTCCTGCTTCGATTGAAAGTCCAGTTTAGAAAACTGTTTTATTTTAGATATATAATCCTCCATGTTAAAAGTGCAAGCGAGAGGAAAAAATAAACAATCGCTGCTCACTCTTGCTGCTTGTTGTCACTTCTTCTGCAGCCGAGTAGACGCAAGAAGGATCACTAGCGCCCTCTACCAACAGTAGGCGGGAGTCATTTAATGACTCATATTTGACTTACGCAGCTACGGTATATTAAAAAAACATAGCTGTTTACTGATCTTTTTAGCATATTCAATAGCTTGGACCTTAAATCCTACTTAATAGCTCGTAATCTTCTTTCCTTTATGGATTTCAAATGATTGAAATCAGCCTACTCCATTTTGAAAATGATGACAGGTGAAGTGTCACTCGTGACGTGATTGTAGACATGCGCTAATAAAAATTATATTTTGCAAAACGAGTTTGACCCGGCGTTAATTCTAGGCAGGCCCATACTATATACCCGCGGCAACTCAAGGAAATACGCTCCGCATGTTTTCAAATGAACGAATAATTGTGCAATAATTTCTCTATCAATCAAAAAAATCATATTATTATTTTTGCTATTTTTCCATCATCCCACCTCGGATAAAACTAATTTTATAATACATACTGCAGTTTAAAAACACAAACAAAACTTTTCAAATTGATATAACAGTCATTATTTTTTTCTTATAAATGTACATAAACTACATTCAAATTTCACTTTTAATATGCACAAGTAAATAAATATAACTCTTTGCTGTTTGCTGGCACACAGATCTCGGCATCCATACACCACAGTTCTCATGCATAGTTCCGCATAGTTACATTTAGGGTACTCCCTGCGGAGCGGATTTGATGAGTGTTTATTAGTTACGCTCACTAAACGATTAATCAAAGCAACAGAATATTACTTGAAGCTGTTTTTTTTTTTTTTTACAATCAAATTAATCAGTTTAATCCATTAATGGCTGCAGCCCTAATATGAGCACTAACTACATTCATATTGTTCCAATTTTGTTGCCCATATGTGACTTTTTTCCATGTAAATGTGAACAGTATAATTATGAAATTTACATATCCGACCCAGGCCTCCTTTGTATGTGGATAAAAATCAGATATGCATCCGCAACTGCACTCCCAATGTTCAGGTCGCTTTCATCCGCCCCACCGTATACCCTAACACAGTGTTTTTCAACCACTGTGCCGCGGCACACTTGTGTACTGTGAAATATTGTTTGGTTTGCCGTGGGAAATTATGTAATTTTACCTAATCGGGTTAAAAATATTCTTTGCAAACCAGTAATTATTGTCTATGCTGTTAAGAGATCGGCAGAGTAACTGTGTAATACCCGTCCATGTCAGTAGGTGGCAGCAGGTAGCTGATTGCTTTGTCGACGTCAAGAACATGATTTGTCGTGATCACAATATGCAGACGACAGCGGGAGGCAGCTTGCAGGTGAAAAAGGTATCTTATGCTTAAACCCCCCCCCCAAAAAAAGGCATTGAAGCTTAAGGATGGTTATGCAAAACGAAACTAAAACTGAACTGGCCGCAAAGTGTCAGGCTTGCCACTGACTGTGCGTGTTTTACTTTTTCCTCTGTGTGTTTAGTATTTTCTGTCCTTAGTTCCTGTCAGCACTCTTATTTTGGTTCAGCTTCCTGTTTGTCTCCCTGAGTGCTTTGTTTCCAATCAGCTGCGGCTGATTGGCACCTGGCCACACCTGATGTCAATCAGCCCGCTCCTCCAGTCAGGGCTTGATTATTGATTTGTCGATGTCACGTATTGCATGTCGCTTCTGTATTGTCGCTCCTGTCGTGTTGTGTCGTTTCGTTGTACACTATGCTGTAAGCTACTAGCTATTCCCTGGATCCTGACTCCTGTTCCTGCTTCCTGGTTTCTGGTTCGTGTTTTCCTTTTCTTATTTTTTGAACATTAAAACCATGTTTTCCTGCACAATACCTGCCGCCTTCTCTGCATCTTGGGGTTCGTCACAAACGAACTTTGACAGAATAATCCAGCCCTGACTGGAAGACAAAGCAGGTACAAATAGGAACGGGCTGATTGACACCAGGTGTGGCCAGGTGCCAATCAGCCACGGCTGAGGGGAAACAAAGCACTCAGGGAGACAAACAGGAAGCTGAACCAAAATAAGAGTGCTGACAGGAAATACTAAACACACAGAGGAAAAACTAAAACACAAACAAACTGTCAGTGGCAAGCCTGACACAAAGTAAACAAAAACAGAATGCTGGACGACAGCAAAGACTTACAGCGAGTGGAGCTGACGGCGTCCACGAAGTACCACCGTACAAGACATGATGATCAACAACAAAATAGGAGCGCCAGACAAGAACTAAAACAATACACACAGGAAAACACTATAAAACTCAAAATAAGTCACGGCGGGATGTGACAGGTGGTAACAGTACACCTACTTTAAGACAAGCCATAATGATGCACGCTTGGTTATGGTTTGAATCTTTATCCAACAATCGCGAGAACAACTTTTTACTCTCAATATCGGGTGCTGAGTTTAATTTTTTAATGTTTTCTGCTGGTGGTGTGACTTGGGATTTTTTCAATGAAAAACGTGCCTCGGCTCAGAAAACGTTTAAAAACACGGCCATAATAAACGTCACAATTCTTTGCCAAAACAGACAGGCGGGAAAGTGAATGCCGGACCAAAGAGCAAAAACAGTGATGTTTAAAAATATTATGATTTACAATTGACTAAAATATAGGAGGACTTAACCTCAATGTCCCCCATTCTGTCTCCTCACCCACCCATTCCCTCGTACAGATGTCTCAACAAGAACCCTACAGACTACCATACTTTAAAGTTTTGCTCTCTCTTTTGTAAAATAATACATGTGGACAGCGGTTGCACAAACTCCTTAAAATTGTCATAAATGTGCCAAGACTAACAGCAATACAAATCTGTCCCATGTAGGGTTGTTTGGTATACCGGTACTTTATATTTTAACTTTCTAACATTGTTCTTTGAGTGCAATAGGAAGCATTTGTTTATTGTATTGTAAGTACCGAATTTTCCTTGAATTTCCACCGGGCCGCTAATTAATTTAAAGTCTCTTCTCACTCCTGCGCCTACCGAAGGCATGCGGTAAAAGTAAGCATGGGCTAATTATTTTAAAACCTCTTCTCACCCGGGCACTTACCAAAGGCATGCAGTAAAAAATTGAGTGTGATGTAAACTTGGACCTTAAATCCTACTGAATAGCTCTTAATTTTCTTCCCTTTGTGCGATTTCAAATTACCGGTATTGAAATTAGCCTCTTCCATTTTGACAATGAAGACAGGGGAAGTGTCACTCGTGACGTCACGAGTTTGACCAGGCGGTAATACTAAGCATGCGCTAATTATATTGCGAAGCGAGTTTGACCCGGCAGTAATTCAAGGCAGGCGCATACTATATGCCCTGCGGAAATTCAAGGAAATACGGTATCCTGTTAAAATAAAGCCAATATTGACATTTTTTTGTAGTTGCCTTTATTTTGAAAAGTATCAAAGTATCGATATACATTTTGGTACCGGTACTGGTACCAAATTATTGGTATCGGGACAACCCAAGTGCCATGTTTACTTCCGTATATACAGTACGCCGGGTCTGACCTCATGTTTTGTACCCCTGCCTTCGTGTCACTTCACAGATGGACTCCGTTTAAATTAGACGAAAATTATGAACCAAATATTTTTCTGGTAATGTGAACAACTATCAAAATGATCAGATTTTTAAAAAAAAGAAACAGAATTGGGCATCATTCCCTGCAGTGTGAACGTAGCCATAAAGTATGATGTCACCTATATGGCCTTGACTCCCGTTTTCTTTCCATCTCAATCAAACAACCTTCTGTAGATTATTCAGGGCTCCTTCTCCTTTCCTGTTATGGGTAGCACAATTTTCATTTCCTGTCCTTTTGAGTTGTGTCTCTCTTCCTGTGCCAGGCCACTTTGCTTGTGGATAATCATCAATCTCGAAAAGGGTGTGTCCGTTCAGCTCTGCCTGCCTTGGACATAATGTAGCATTAAATTTGCTTTCTACTCTGGTAGCGTAATATCTTTGTTGGACCTGTAATTTTCTCCAGAATGCACTAAATTTAATTCTGCCACATGAAATATCACCTATCACTATAGGGGTGTAACGGTACACACAAATTTCGGTTCGGTACTTACCTCGGTTTAGAGGTCACGGTTCGGTTCATTTTCGGTACAGTAAGAAAACAACAAAATATACATCTTTTGGTTATTTAATTACCAAATTCGTAAACAATGTCTTATTCAATTTAACATTGGGAACACTATAATAATTCTGCCCGCGTTAATCCACATTAAACTGTCTCAAATTGTTGCTTGGATTACATAAAATTACAAAACTTTTCTTCTACATATAAAAAGTGCAACATTAAACAGTTTCAAGTCACATTTGGGAAGCCTGTAGTTGATTTTTATTATGTAAATGTTACATTTGTGTCAACATGTGATAGCAGGGAAGCTGCCATTCAAAACTAGGCTGCTACATTACTAATGATTAATGTAACTATAGCTGAAAAAATAGTACAATAGCAATAGGAGAGACTATTCATCCCTGAACACCATGGAGTTCATGTAGGCTTTATGATGCACTTACATTATTATATACACTATCAGAGACAAAAACTCTTCATTTCATATAATATCCTTTTTTTGTTACTTCAACACACCTCAATCAACACACACACATACACACATCGTAAAATGAGCTAACGTTACGCCAAAAGCTAATTAGCCTTCACCTTAAGCCAGGACTGCGAGTGAGCTAGAAGATCAACGGGCTCATAGTGATGTAACTAGTAGTTGACTTGGAAGTGTTTAGTATAATTTGGGGAGAGTCCGCTGCTCACCTGCTAAACACCTATCTGCTCGATGCTGAAGCGCTGACTACATGCGCTCTGAATAAAAACTGCTGATTGGCTGTTACCGCTACAGTTGTAACCAATCAGATGGTTGTGTGGGTGGGACAATGCTGGGTGCTCTGCAGGAGACAGAGGCAGAACGGAGCGGAGCAGCTTAGTAAGACTTTAGCATTGGCGGCTACTTCATATGTTCGTGTGGAACTCGTTCGCTACTCCTCCGCACCGAACCGAAACCCCCGTACCGAAACGGTTCAATACAAATACACGTACCGCTACACCCCTACTTATCACTCATTTTCATCCATGGTTAGGATGTTCGTGTGCCACGATTTCAAGGTCCCAGTTTGGCTCAATTTGGGTACAGTACTAATCTGACAACATGAGGTGGGAAAATGATTGATTCTTTTTGATGCAACCTGATCAGGCTCTACGTAGGGGCAAAAAAGGAGCAGAGCCCCCTCAAATAAATTGTCCCCTCAAATCAAAATGATTGAAGTTGAGAAAGTAAATTTTTCAATGTACCCACAAAGCGTTAATATTAAGTTGACAAAATGATCTGCAGTTGCGGAGAATGCTCTGAAAAAGAGACTCATATGATGTCATCTTCCCTCTTTTCCGTCCATCATCTGTTAGATTCCGCTAGTCCAGACCTGGGCAAATTAAGGCCTGGGGGCCACATGCGGCCTGTTTAGCTTAACAATATGGCCCGCCGGACATTCCCAAATATTTTTTTTTAGAACTTTAAGATGGAAAGTGTAGCTGCCATTATGATGTGCAGAGATGTTTTCTAATGACCGTAAGTCTTGGACTATACAAAGTATTTCAGTGGTTGGAATCTGCGCTTATGGATGATATACCAGCTACTATGGTAATCTAATTAGTTACTATGGTCATCTAATTAGTTACTATGGTAATGTGAGTCACAGCAGCTCAGACGAGCCACCTCGCAGTGTGGGTGGGGAGCGTTTCCACAGACATGGAAAGAGATTTTCACAACAAAGTTCTAAAGCTTAGTTATGTATCTGATGTATCAGATTGTACGTGGGTTTATTTTTTACCCTTCGCGTTTATATTTCACTGTTTGTTGCATTTTTGTTGCGTTTCACTAGATTGTAACATGTGTCGATCGAAAGGGGGTGTGACGTTCATATTTTGTCAATATTCAATGTTTTATCCTTCATAGTAAAATGTAAACTTCTATTATGTTTTTTAGGGCGATGTTTCATAACGTTTTTAGCATTCAATCAGACATTATGGTGAGGTTTCGTATTAGTGTTCATGAAAATAGATTTACTGGCCCCCAGACACATTTTCTTCTCTAAATGTGGTCCCGGAATCAAAATAATTGCCCAGGCCTGCGGTAGTCCTTGCGCACACAAACACACACACACACACACACACACACACACACACACACACACCTCTCCTCACTAAACCAATACTGACAAATTAAAAACGAGACTAAAAGTTGTCAGGAACAAAATCCAATCATATTTAATATTGTCATGTAAATGGGTGGGACAAGTTTGGATTAAAGCTGCAAGCAGCGTTGGTCGGGTCCGCCTTTGGCCGCTGCCAAGCCCTGGTCTAAGTCAGACCTACATAGAGGTCTTTGTTTCATGTCTCTATGACATTCCTAACAGAAGTTACAAGCAGTTTTGTCTGGGTTTTTTCCTAGGGGGCGCTGGAGCGCAATTTTGACTTTTGGGGTTTGTTTTTTTATTAGATGGCAATTTTCGCCAGTCCTGATGTGTGTGTAAAATTTGGTGAGTTTTGAAGCATGTTAAGGGGGTCAAATTACAGATCAGCGTTTCTGGATGTTGTTGATAAATGGCTTTCGCTTTGCATTGTAGAGCTTTAACTTGCACTTTGAAGCATTTTAAAGGGGTCAAATTACAGCTCAAACAGGCAAAAATGACATTTTTTAGGAAACTTTGCGCAGGGGTTCTTTGAAGGCGCGTAAAATCAAAACCGGAGCAGTAATCAAAACTTTGTTGGATAGTTTTAATCAAAAGTGTTCAATCTCTCTCCTGTGCGAGTTTGAAGCCGAAACGACAAACGCACTCGGAGGAGTTTACGTTGAAAAAGGTGACAAGTTTTTACAAAACTTTTATTTTGAAGGGGTAATTTTTAACTTCCTGTTGATTTTTGCCGAAGGATGTCAATCATCTAAATCTAGGTCTAAGTCAGACCTACATAGAAGTTTTTGTTTCATGTCTTTCCGGCATTCCTACTGGAAGTTACAAGCAATTTTGTTTGTGTTTTCTTCATAGGAGCAGTTTTTGCTGTGTTTTATTCAAAAATTGCGCTAAAGCGCATTTTTTAATTTTCGGGTTTAGTTTTTTCATTAGATCGCAATTTCTGCCAGTACTGATGTGTGTGCTAAGTTTGGTGAGTTTTGAAGCATTTTAAGGGGGTCAAATTACAGTTCAAAGAGGCAAAAATAGCATTTTTTGCAAAAATTTTGTATTGAAGGGGTTTTTGCCAACTTTTTGTTGATTTTTGCCCGGGAAAGTAAAATTATGAATTGTAGGTCTAAGTCAGTTCTACATAGAAGTTTTTGTTTCATGTCTCTACGACATTCCTAACGGAAGTTATGAGCAGTCCGTTGTTGGTTTTTTTTCCTAGGGGGCGCTAGCGCGCAATTTTGATTTTTGGGGTTTGGTTGCTTAATAAATTGGGAAGGTTTGCTATACCGACGTGTGTGTCAAATTTGGTGAGTTTTGAAGCATGTTAAGGGGGTCAAATTAGGGTGCGAAGGTGCGGAATAATAATAAAACACAGCAGTTTCAATAGGGTCCTTGGCCCATTGCAAAAGGACTCCTGTGGAGTCCTTTTGCAATGGGCCAAGGACCCTAAATATATCCAATTACATTTCTTGAATCGCGTACAATATGAGAGAAGGTGAAAGTTGACGAGGAAGTCTCACCGGCAGCGCCACAACTAAAAGGTGTGGATTCAATGTGCTCTACATCACATGTGAACACCTGGGGTGAAGTCAATAGGACACATTTTATTTTTGACGCTACATGTTTTGTGATGCCATCAGCAGGCATTGATCGGGACATCGACACAACTGGAAGTTACAGGCCTACTGAAATGAAATTTTCTTATTTAAACGGGGATAGCAGGTCCATTCTATGTGTCATACTTGATCATTTCGCAGTATAGCCATATTTTTGCTGAAGGGATTTAGTAGAGAACATCGACGATAAAGTTCGCAACTTTTGGTCGCTAATAAAAAAAGCCTTGCCTTTACCGGAAATTAACAGACGATGTGCGTGTGACGTCACCGGTGTGAGGGCTCCTCACATCCTCACATTGTTTATAATCATAGCCTCCAGTAGCAAGAGCGATTCGGACCGAGAAAGCGACAATTTCCCCATTAATTTGAGCGAGGATGAAAGATTTGTGGATGAGGAAAGTTAGAGTGAGTGAAAAAAAAAAGTGGCGGCAGTGGTAGCGTTTCAGAAGTAATTAGACACATTTTGTTGCGATCAGTGACTTGGATCTTCACATGTTGTTTATTTTTCCATCTTTGTTTCATTCTCCGTCCGACCCGTTTATTTCCTGTTTTGTCCATCACTATGGTTACTCATTAGTTCATCTGCTACACTCGGTCCTGCACACCTGCTTCAGCTAATCACCCTCCTTTATAAACCAGCCTTTTCTGTTCAGTCTTCCTCGGATCCTAATTTGCCCCTCGTGCAACAGTGATGTCTTGTTTGTTCATGCTCTCTATCGCTAGCTCTCACGCTACATTTATTTTATTCCTAGCTTTCACGCTAGTTGTTTTGTGTTCTCTTTTGTGCCTACGTGCCAGTTTTATTTTCCTAGTGGTTTATCCTAGCTTTCACGCTAGCGTCTTTTGTTTACCTTTTTCCTTAGCTCCTGTGTTTTTGTTCCTAGCTTTTTATTACTTTAAAAAAACAATTCATATTTTACCTTGTTGTGTTCATCGCTTCGACGCATCCCGGGAAGAACCAATCCGGCATCACAATGCCACACAAGCCTCACACGTTTACTAGGATAATTCTGGAAAATCCCTTATCTGTTTATTGTGTTAATAGTATTTTAGTGAGATTAGGGATTCACGGTGGCAGAGGGGTTAGTGCGTCTGCCTCACAATACGAAGTTCCTGCAGTCCTGGGTTCAAATGCAGGCTCGGGATCTTTCTGTGTGGAGTTTGCATGTTCTCCCCGTGAATGCGTGGGTTCCCTCCGGGTACTCCGGCTTCCTCCCACTTCCAAAGACATGCACCTGGGGATAGGTTGATTGGCAACACTAAATTGGCCCTGGTGTGTGAATGTGAGTGTGAATGTTGTCTGTCTATCTGTGTTGGCCCTGCGATGAGGTGGCGACTTGTCCAGGGTGTACCCTGCCTTCCGCCCGATTGTAGCTGAGATAGGCGCCAGCGCCCCCCGCGACCCCGAAAGGGAATAAGCGGTAGAAAATGGATGGATGGATAGATGAGTAAAGTCATACCTGAAAGTCGGATGGCTGCGGTCTCAGAGAGAAGCCGACGAGGAGCCAAGATTAGAGCTGCCTTTTTGACAGCCACAGGAGAAGGTCCCATAATACACTGAAGTCTCCGGTAAGAGCCGACAATTTTCCCATCCAAAAACTTGCTGGTTGACGTAGAGAAAGGTGTTCGCTTGACCGCTCTGTGTTAAAGCGTCACATCAAAACAAAGAAACACCGGCTATGTTTCGGTGCTAAAGGCAGCTGCAATCCACCGCTTTCCACCAACAGCATTCTTATTTATAGTCTCTATTATTAATTGAACAAATTGCAAAAGATTCAGCAACACAGAAGTCCAAAATACTGTGTAATTATGCGATGAAAAGAGAAGACTTTTAGCCGGAAGTGGGGCTGGGATAAAATGTCCCCTCCAACCAATAACGTCACAAACACACGTCATCATTCCGCGACGTTTTCAACACGAAACTCCGCGGGAAATTTAACATCGTAATTTAGTAAACTAAAAAGGCCGTATTGGCATGTGTTGCAATGTTAATATTTCATTATTGATATATAAACTATCAGACTGCGTGGTCGGTAGTAGTGGGTTTCAGTAGGCCTTTAAAGGTGTGTGCATCGAAATGAACTGTTTCGTCGAAAAGAGTCATTTGCCACTCCTGTTTAAACGGTGATGAAAACAAATATGTAGGCGACCATTATTTGCGTCAATGTGGACTTCCTCCCACTGCAAGTGTTTACATGTTCACTGATTGTAGAACAAAATTAAATAAATATAATTTACAAGTTCCCTGTTAGTTGGTACAGTAAAATACAACTTGGAAAAAACATTACTACATCTAGATCAGGGGTGGGCATTACGTCGATCGCGATCGACTGGTCGATCTCAGAGGGTGTGTCAGTCGATCTCAAGCCAGGCATTAAAAAATAGACATAAAAATGAGCAATCATCAATCATACCAAGACTTCACTTTCGTCAGTTGTTTGACATTCTCGGCACCCGAGGATCTTGTGAGATGACGCTGGCTGCTGCGAGCTCATATTTAAGAAAAAAATCACTAACAGGGCGGACGCAGAGAAACACATTTTATTTCTAGGGACTCCGTACCTACTGTCAAAACTCTAAAGACCGACTGCACAGTTCCTGTCTTCACCATAAAAGACCTGTTTCATCCTGCCTGTGCTAACAAAATAAGAGTCTCAGAAAGCTAGCGTGCACAAGCTAGCAAGCTACGGAGTTTGATGCCAATGTATTTCTCCCCCGCCCTCAGCGACCGCTTTCTCACTTGCTTGCCCACCCGCACAGTCACTGACGTCACTCACCTGCTGCCAGACATTAAAGGGCCACACACATATGCTACTCTCATAACAAAGTGTTTAAAAACGAGTATGCAAGTTGGACAAATGAGATGCCAAATCCAACCACTTTCATGTGGTATTGGACAGAAAGGAGGACTTTTTTTTCCCTCCATTTGAAAATGCGGACGTTATCAGCACCACTGTCTAATTCCAATCAATGCAAGTCATCAGAATCAAATACACCAACTTATATTCTTGTCTTCATGAAAGAAAGGAATCTATGTGTGTTAAACATGCTTGTATTATCATTAAACACCATTAACTTAACAAAAATGTCTCTTTCATAAATAAATAAATATAAATTACGAATAGGAATGAGGGTAGATCTCCTCGACTTGGTCAATTGAAAATTAGCTCACCTGCAGAAAAAGTGTGAGCGCCCCTGGTCTAGAACATGGGTCGGCAACCCGCGGCTACGGAGCCGCATGCGGTTCTTCGACCACTCTGATGTGGCTCAGCCGCATACTTGCCGACCGCCCGGAGAAGTCCGGTAGATCTCCAATTTTAATGTCTCTATCAGAAATCTCCCGGATAAAACATTTTTCGATTTTCACCCAGACATCAACTTTCGAAGCGTGCCGTGATGACATTGCATCTAACACCCTTTCTACATGTCATCGCGCCAGGATTTTTACCATGCTATCTATCTGCATGCTGGCCGTCTGGTCACATTTTGGATGCGACCTCTATCTGAACGTATACGCAACTGCAAGGCATACTTGTTCAACAGCCATACAGGTCACACTGAGGGTTGTGATAGAAATGGGTTGTACTTGTATAGCGCTTTTCTACCTTCAGGGTACTCAAAGCGCTTTGACACTACTTCCACATTTACCCATTAACACACACATTCACACACTGATGGAGGGAGCTGCCATGCAAGGCGCTAACCAGCACCCATCAGGAGCAAGGGTGAAGTGTCTTGCTTAGGACACAACGGACGTGACGAGGTTGGAACTAGGTGGGGATTGAACCAGGGACCCTCGGGTTGCACACGGCCACTCTCCCAATGCGCCACGCCGTCCCAATATAAACAACTTTAACACTTTGATTGATTGATTGATTGATACTTTAGTAGTAGATTGCACAGTTCAGTACATATTCCGTACAATTGACCACTAAATGGTAACACCCGAATACGTTTTTCAATTTGTTTAAGTCGGGGTCCAGGTTGATCAATTCATGGTTACTAACCCACACCAAACAAGAATGACAAACACATTTCAGGAGAACAGCCGCACTATAACACAACATAAACACAACAGAACAAATACCCAGAATCCCATGTATCATGACTCTTACGGGCTCCATTATACACCCAGCTACCACCAACCAAGCCCCCTCACCCCCCAAACACTGCCCACCTCAACCGATACACGGAGGGGTGGGGTGGGGGTTGTGGGGTCGGGTACGCTGTGACATTGGGTGGTGGGTTTGGGCCCCAAATGCAGACAAAGACAGCTCACGAAAAAGGAGTCTTTTATGGTACAGTATACTTTCTGTCTTGGTTGTGTAATGTTGATGACAGGTTAGGTCAGCCGGTTGGAAGGGTGTAAACTTAACTTTTTGTAGTACCAAAGTTTCATTGAGTAGGGAAGAGTGTTTTATTACAACACCCAACTAATTTACTGTTTGGAAAAAACTTCCTTGGTAGAGATACTGCATTGCAGATCTTAGACTGATGTCCATCCATTATTGCCCAGGGTAGGGTGTTTGTTTTTAACGGGTAAATGCATTAATTAGTACTGGGAAATACAGCTGGTATAAACGTGAAAAATGTAGACGTTTTTCCAAATGAAGTGCAGAAATTCAATAATGTGATCATGTTTCATTTACGTGACATGTACAGTAGGTACAGGCTCAGTAGATTCAATTCAACTTGATCTCTAGGGGAATATATTCCTTCAATAGTGTTAGGAAACTTAAAATTTGAAAGAATAATACTGTGTATACGTTTGTCTTCACATGTTCTCTCTGTGCTTGTGTTCATATTGGTTTTATGCCAGGTAATTGATGATGTTAAATCCTTGTTAGTGTTTGTTATGTGAATTGTCTTGCGTGTTTTCTAGTATACATTTAAAGGAGGAATGCACTTTTTTGGGGAATTTTTCCTATCGTTCACATTCATTATGAGGGACATGACAATGGAAGTTGTTTTGTTTTGTTTTGTTTGTTTTTTGCATTGTAGTTATTAAATAAATCAAAAGTCCTCTTACAATGGAGCCTATGGGAGCCGCTCTATTCAGTCTATAAAGCCCTTAAAAGAACATCCAAAACACCTCCATTAAGGTTTTATATACATGATTTACAAACCCCGTTTCCATATGAGTTGAGAAATTGTGTTAGATGTAAATAAAAATGAAATACAATGATTTGCAAATCCTTTTCAACCCATATTCAGTTGAATGCACTACAAAGACAAGATATTTCATGTTCAAACTCAAACTTTATTTTTTTTTGCAAATAATAATTAACTTAGAATTTCATGGCTGCAACACATGCCAAAGTAGTTGGGAAAGGGCATGTTCACCACGGTGTTACATCACCTTTTCTTTTAACAACACTCAATAAATGTTTGGGAACTGAGGAAACTAATTGTTGAAGCTTTGAAAGTGGAATCCTTTCCCATTCTTGTTTTATGTAGAGCTTCAGTCGTTTAACAGTCCGGGGTCAACGCTGTCGTGTTTTACGCTTCATAATGCGCCACACATTTTCGAATGGAGACAGGAAAGTACCCGCACTCTTTTTTCAGCACGCTGTTGTAACACGTGCTGAATGTGGCTTGGCATTGTCTTGCTGAAATAAGCAGGGGCGTCCATGAAAAAGACGGCGCTTAGATGGCAGCATATGTTGTTCCAAAACCTGTATGTACCTTTCAGCATTAATGGTGCCTTTACAGATGTGTAAGTTACCAATGCCTTGGGCAATAATGCACATTCTCATACCATCACAGATGCTGGCTTTTGAACTTTGCGTCGATAACAGTCTGGATAGTTCGCTTCCCCTTTGGTCCGGATGACATGATGTTGAATATTTCCAAAAACAATTTGAAATGTGGACTCGTCAGACCTCAGAACACTTTTCCACTTTGCATCAGTCCATCTTAGATGATCTCGGGCCCAGTGAACCCTGCGGCGTTTCTGGATGTTGTTGATAAATGGCTTTCGCTTTGCGTAGTAGAGCTTTAACTTTCACTTACAGATGTAGCGACAAACTGTGTTTAGTGACAGTGATTTTATGAAGTGTTCCTGAGCCCATCTGGTGATATCTTTTAGAGATTGATGTCGGATTTTGATACAGTGCCGCCTGAGGGATCGAAGGTCACGATCATTCAATGTTGCTTTCCGGCCATGCCGCTTATGTGGAGTGATTTCTCCAGATTCTCTGAACCTTTTGATGATATTATGGACCGTAGATGTTGAAATCCCTAAATTTCTTGCAATTGCACTTTGAGAAACGTTGTTCTTAAACTGTTTGACTATTTGCTCACGCAGTTGTGGACAAAGGGGTGTACCTCGCCCCATCCTTTCTTGTGAAAGACTGAGCATTTTTTGGGAAGCGGCTTTTATACCCAATCATGGCACCCACCTGTTCCCAATTAGCCTGCACCCCTGTGGGATGTTCCAAATAAGTGTTTGATGAGCATTCCTCAACTTTATTAGTTTTTATTGCCACCTTTCCCAACTTCTTTGTCACGTGTTGCTGGAATCAAATTCTAAAGTTAATGATTATTTGCACCCAAACATTTTTTTATCAGTTTGAACATCAAATATGTTGTCTTTGTAGCATATTCAACTGAATATGGGTTGAAAATGATTTGCAAATCATTGTATTCCGTTTATATTTACATCTAACGCAATTTCCCAACTCATATGGAAACGGGATTTGTATATCACGATAGACATGTAATAAATATCAGTAAAAAATGTGTTTGATACACAGTATAAACACATATTTATTATACATTTTTTTGTGGTTGAAAGAAACCGAAAATAAGGATATTGGTTGTTTGTATGAACAAATGCACTCGCGGTCTGGTAACCTAGCAAAACAAAAAGTGATTAGTTAGCAATGGTAGGGACATGCTAAACAGCCAATCGTGTAACAGTATCAACTATTTTTCTAGTGTGCCATCTTGCCTTCTGTCATTACGTGGACTTTGGCGTTTGTTTTTCCGGAAGGCAAAGGAAAGTTGGCACGGGCAAGACGTGAATGTAAGTACATATTTTATTTTAACTCTAGAACTACAAAAAAAAAGCAAACAAAAGGCGCGCACAATGGCGGAGAACAAACTTGACTAATGAAAACAAAGACTAGCACAAAGGCAGAACTATGGACACAAAAACAAAAGACACTAACGGTGGCATTAATAAACAAAACTTAAGTGGCATGGCAAGAAGCAAAACTATGGATCGGCATGAGTGACAGAGGTAGGATGGCATGAAATGAGTAGAGGTAGCATGGCATGTAAAGGTAAAGTCGCCAGGCTGACTACCTGGAAACTACAGGTTTAAATAATGCTGTGGTGATTAGTGACAGGTGTGCAAGTGCAAAACGTGAGTCATAAGGACAGGTGAAAACTAAACAAAACAACAAAACAAAAACAAGGAAGTGCAAAAACAGGAACAGAGTGTCCAAAAAACAAACAGCACATGGCCAAACGAAAACATGATAAACAGACATGACACCTTCTGGTTGTTGACTCTTTGCATTCAGTGAGAAGAGAAACTAAAAATGAGTGGTGCTGAGCACAAAGAAATAGTCGATAAAACGAAAAGTCTCGGCAAATTTTCGGATTTTTTCAAACGAATCTTAGTTCTTCGCCGCTCTCATCTTTTCTTTTCAACCCTCTTTGGTTCCCTATTCGGATTTACGGAAATAGGTAGGAACTAAAGTGCAGGACTTTATGGATAAAATAAATAACAAAATACAACAAATGTGCTACTTTAAAATAATAATTTGGTCCGATGATACTGGAACAATTATTACTGCATAACATAAACTAATTTCCATACTTACATAGGCATAACAGGCCAAATTAAATGTTACATTCCATGTAACTTCCTGGCAGTAAACCTACACAAAATTGTTCATTTCATGTTTCACTCATTTTCGCAAATTTGTTTCACTTTATTAAGCATTCCTTACATATTTCTTACTTTACACCTTCATTTAAAGAGAATATTGTTTAGTAGGGCTGCGAATCTTTGGGTGCCCCACGATTCGATTCAATATCGATACTTGGGGTCGCGATTAGATTATTCATCAATGTTTTCGATTCAACGCGATTCTCGATTCAAAAACAATATTTTTCCGATTCAAAACGATTCTGTATTCATTCAATACTTAGGATTTCAGCAGGATCTACCCCAGTCTGCTGAAATGCTTGCATAGTAGTAGATTTTTTTTAAAAAGCTTTTTTAATTGTAAAGGACAATGTTTTATCAACTGATTGCAATAATGTAAATTTGTTTTAACTAATAAACGAACCAAAAATACAACTTATTTGATCTTTGTGAAAATATTGGACACAGTGTGTTGTCAAGCTTATGAGATGCGATGCAAGTGTAAGCCACTGTGACACTATTGTTCTTTTTTTTTTTTTTTTTATAAATATCTAATGATAATGTCAATGAGGGATTTTTAATCACTGCTATGCTGAAATTATAACTAATATTGATACTGTTGTTGATAATATTAATTTTTGTTTCACTACTTTTGGTTTGTTCTGTGTCGTGTTTGTGTCTTCTCTCAATTGCTCTGTTTATTGCAGTTCTGAGTGTTGCTGGGTCAGGTTTGGTTCTGGAATTGGATTGCATTGTTATGGTATTGCTGTGTAGTGGTTTGTTGGATTGATTAAAAAAAAAAGAGATTTGTTTAAAATTGAGAATCGATTCTGAATAGCACAACGTGAGAATCTCGATTCGTATTCAAATCGATTTTTTCCCACACCCCTATTGTTTAGTGTTCAATGAGATTTTGGAATTTAGTTTCCATTGATTTTTTTTTTCCACGGTTGTGATGAAATTTTCTTTCATTTCTGCCTTGATAGGGCATTATAATAATTTCTCCTGGCCCATATTTTCCAAAGGTAATAAAAAAATATCAATAACTATCCATAGTCCCTAGGGGTGTAACGGTACGTGTATTTTTATTGAACCGTTTCGGCAAGGGGGTTTCGGTTCAGCACGAGGGCGTACCGAACAAGTTCGGAAGCATAAGTCTTCACAAGCTGCTCTGCTTTCTGCATCTGTCTCTGCCTCATTGTCCCGCCCACACAACCATCTGATTGGTTACATACAAAGCCAATCAGCAGTGCGTATTCAGAGCGATGTAACAGCCAATCAGCAGTGCGTATTCAGACTCCAGAACGATGTAGTCAATGCTTTAGCGGCGAGCAGATATTCGTCTATCAGGGGAGGAGCGGACTCTACCCAAATTATACTAAACACTTCCCAGTCACAACTATTACAAACATCACGATGAGCCCGTTGACCTTCTAGAAACTTAAACTGCAGCACAGCTCGCTCACAGTATAGGCTTGAGATGAAGGCTAATTAGCTTTTAGCGTAACGTTAGCTCATTTTTCTGTGTGTGAGTGTGTGTGTGTGTGTGTGTGTGTGTGCGTGCTTTCGTGGCAGCAAAGCCCTGTCTGTTATTTCATTGAACTCCATCGTGTTTAGGGATGAATAGTCTCTCCTATTGCAATTGTACTATTTTTCAGCTATAGTTACATGAATCATTAGTAATGTAGCAGCCTAGTTTTGAATGGCAGGGTCCCTGCTATCACATGTTGAAAAAAATACAACATTTACATAATAAAAGTCAACTACAGGCTTCCCAAATGCTGTAATAAAATAAGCATGATGAGTTGACATTAAACAGTTTCAATGGAAACTGTTTAATGTTAAACTTTTTATATGTAGAAGAAAGGTTTTTTCATTTTATTTAATCAAAGCAACAACTTGAGGCAGTTTAATGTGGATTAACGTGGGCAGAATTATTATAGTGTTCCCAATGTTAAAAGTATAAAGCCATTGTTTACAAATTTGGTAAATAAATAACCATAAAATGTATATTTTGTTGATTTCTTACTGTACCGAAATCTAACCGAACCGTGACCTCTAAACCGAGGTACGTACCGAACCGAAATGTTTGTGTACCGTTACACCCCTAATAGTGACCCAATAGATAGTACTTTATTCATTCCGTCAGGAGAGTTCCTTCAGGAAAATTACAATTTTCAGCACAATCCCATTCAAGATCAGACAAACATTACAGGGAGACAGAACAGTATCGCTAACGGGTCTGCCGGCTTCCAGCGCCCCTTACAAAAAAAGATGAGATACAGGTAAACAAGGGGGGTGGGGGGGTGGGGGGGGGGGAATAGAAGATTAAAATGAAATTTAAAAAAATCGTAATATAATATATATAATAAACATATATTGCAATACAGGTTTGAGCCATATCGCCAGCTCTACATGGACCTCAATATTTTTACCATGATTGAAGTATTGCCAAACAGCCATTTTGGTTATTTTTACACAGGCGGAACGTTTATGCAACCTGCCTTCTTCAGCCATCATACAGCTGTGTGCAAAGGGATGGGTTGTGATATTTTACCCTACACCTGCACCAACCTAAAGGATTTCTGACCTTCTCTTTCTCTCATACATACAAACGGTATGACATAAAATGACCGCGGCATACCTTGAAACCGATAACTGTGTTATGGCTTGGGCTAACAGGTTTATTCACTCTCTTTCACTCTTTAATTTCCAATTTTCGGCCGTGACAGAGGTTGCTGAGAAGCTAATGAATATTCCACAAGCATCATAGTTCCTCACTAGTTGACTCCCCAGAAAAGACACAGTAAAATTAGCATACAAATATGACAGTTGTTGTTGCAATGTTAGGCATTAATTAAGAGCGTTTGACTGTCAGTTCATATTAGGGCTGGACAGTTATGGCAAATATGGAAATCAAAATTCATTTATTCATCTACCTTGATTTAGATTAATTAACCCACTCTGGAGCACTTCTCTACTATTTGGTCAACGTCATCCTTATTGTAGCCATTTTGGGTACAAGTTGCTTGCATACATCATCTCTGTGTTTGAGTGTCTTGTGGCCACGTCTTCTCCTGCTGGTTCTTACACTTTGCGACACCTTACCACCCGACAGGGAAACCACATAACCACCAGTGTATTTTAGGGGATTGTGTTCTTGTATAGCAGGGGTCGGCAACCCGCGGCTCTTTGATTACTCTGGTGTGGCTCAGCTGCATACTTGCCGACCCCCACGATCTATCCGGGAGGTTTCTGATTTCAGTGCCTTTCCCAAAATTTGTCTGAGGTAAGCATGCTCCGAGTTTAACTCGAACAGCAACATTGAGGGCGGAACGTTATGGCAAAATCCATAACGTCCTCTAAAGCAGTGGTTCTCAACCTTTTTTCAGTGATGTACACCCCGTGAAATTGTTTTTAATTCAAGTACCCCCTAATCAGAGCAAAGCATTTTGGGTTGAAAAAATGAGATAAAGAAGTAAAATACAGCTCTGTGTCATCAGTTTCTGATTTATTAAATTGTATAACAGTGCAAAAATATTGCTCATTGGTAGTGGTCTATCTTGAACTATTTGGAAAAAAAGATGTAAAAATAACTACAAACTTGTTGAAAAATAAACAAGTGATTCAATTATAAATAAAGATTTCTACACACAGAAGTAATCATCAACTTAAAGAGCCCTCTTTGGGGATTGTAATAGAGATCCATCTGGATTCATGAACTTAATTCTAAACATTTCTTCACAAAAAAAGAAATATTTAACATCAATATTTATGGAACATGTCCACAAAAAAATCTAGCTGTCAACACTGAATATTGCATTGTTGCATTTCTTTTCAGTTTATGAACATCCAATCATATTTTGTTGAAGAATTATTCAATAAATATATTTATAAAGGATTTTTGAATTGTTGCTATTTTTACAATATTTTTAAAAAATCTCACGTATCCCTTGGCATACCTTCAAGTACCCCCTGGGGTACGAGTACCCCCATTTGAGAACCACTGCTCTAAAGTATGTCATTGTGCCCGTGTTTACACAACATCAAGTGAGTGCCGCCCAGCACGTGTTGTGTGAAGCACTTTCTACCATACTCAAGTTGCTGCAAGGAATAGTTAGTCAACAACCATACAGGTTAAACTGAGGGTTGTGATCTAAACAACTTTAACACTCTTACTAATATGCGCCACACCAAACAAGAATGACAAACACATTTCCGGAAAACATCCGCACTGTAACACAACATAAACACAACAGAACAAATACCCAGAACCCCATGCAACCCTAACTCTTCCAGCCTACATTATACACCACGCCCCCCCCCAACCCCGCCCACCTCAACCGACGCAGGCTGGGGCATGGGGGGGAGGGGTTTGGTGGTAGCGGGGTGTATAATGTAGCACGGAAAGTGTTAGGGTTGCATGGGATTCTGGGTATTTGTTCTGTTGTGTTTATGTTGTGTTACAGTGCAGATGTTTTCCAGAAATGTGTTTGTCATTCTTGTGTGGTGTGGGTTCACAGTGTGGTGCATATTTGTAACAGTGTTAAAGTTGTTTGAACGGCCACCCTCAGTGTGACCTGTATGGCTGTTGAACAAATATGCCTTGCAGTCCCATACTGCGTATGCAAAAGCCTTATACAACATGTCGCTTGGCTGACAAGCTGTTTGCACAAGTCGTAGAGGGCGCTAAAGGTAGTGCCATGATAGCACGCTCTTATTATTGTTGTACGGGTGCAACTCATCAGGGGTCCGAAAGGATAGCCACTCTGTACTCAGTGAGTCTTCCGGACAAAACGGGAGGATTTGCATGCGTGATGCTAAGGAGGGACATTTATTTAATACTCACTGGCCGCACTAACATTAAATCTTCATATTTACCTGCGGGCCGCGTGTCTGAGACCCCTGGTTTATACATAGCACAAAGCAAAAAAAACCTCTGTATACAGTGTTACTTCATTATAAATTTCAAGAGTTTTGTGGCTCTTTTTGTTTTCTTTATTTTGTGAAAGGGGTCAAAATGGCTCTTTGAGTGGTAAAGGTTGCCGACCCCTGTTGTACAGAGATAATTACAAAGGGTGAACCCCAAAATTACTGACATGGTTAGAAGCTCTAAATCAGGGGTCACCAACTTTTTTGAAACCAAGAGCTACTTCTTGGGTACTGATTAATACGAAGGGCTACCAGTTTGATACACACTTAAATAAATTGCCAGAAATAGCCAATTTGCTCAATTTACCTTTAATAAATAAATCTATATATGTATAAAAAAATTGGGTATTTCTGTCTGTCATTCTGTCGTACATTTTTTTTCCTTTTACGAAAGGTTTTTTGTAGATGATGAATGATGAAAAAAACACTTAATTGAACGGTTTAAAAGAGGAGAAAACAAGAAAAAAAATGAAAATTTAATTTTGAAACATAGTTTATCTTCAATTCCGACTCTTTAAAATTATAAAATTCAACCGAAAAAAAGAAGAGAAAAACTAGCTAAATCGAATCTTTTTGAAAAAATTAAGAAAAGAATTTATGGAACATCATTAGTAATTTTTCCGGATTAAGATTAATTTTAGAATTTTGATGACATGTTTTAAATAGGTTAAACTCCAATCTGCACTTTGTTAGAATATGTAACAAATTGGACCAAGCTATGTTTCAAACAAAGACAAATCATTATTTCTTCTAGATTTTCCAGAACAAAAATTTTAAAAGAAATTTAAAAGACTTTGAAATATGATTTAAATTTGATTTTAAAGATTTTCTAGATTTGCCAGGATATTTTTACTTTTTTAATTTTAATCATAATAAATTTGAAGAAATATTTCTAAAATATTCTTCGCCGAAAAAACAGAAACTAAAATGAATAATTAAATTAAAATGTATTTGTGGTGGGCGTGGCCTGCGCACCTGCAGCGAAGTGGGGTGTGGCAGGGCCGGCTTCGAGGTTGGCGACAGGTGAGCGGATGACACAGCTGAAAGTGGTCATCTAATCACCTGTCGTTCTGTTAAAAGGCAGCAGTCTGAAAGGACAAAAAGTTGGAGTTGGAACAGACGGCAAAAGGGACAGAGACAATTGCCGGGAAACACTTAAAGGACATTGTGCTAAAGCAGATGAAAGACAGCTTTGTTGAAAAATAAAAGAAGAGTCAAACCTGATTAGCGATGTCTGTCCTCCATGACCCACGCAACCCACACGATGAGGGCAGGAAGCCTTCCACAGTATTTATTATTCTTTACAATAAAAAAAAAAATCATATTTACTTGAACATTGATTTAAATTGTCAGGAAAGAAGAGGAAGGAATTTAAAAGGTAAAATCATTTTTTACATTGTATTTTTTTCTCTAAAATTGTCTTTCTGAAAGTTTTCAGAAGCAAAGTAAAAAAATTAATGAATTTATTTAAACAAGTGAAGACCAAGTCTTTAAGATATTTTCTTGGATTTTCAAATTCTATTTGAGTTTTGTCTCTCTTAGAATTAAAAATATCGAGCAAAGCGAGACCAGCTTGCTAGTAAATAAATAAAGTTAAAAAAATAGAGGCAGCTCACTGGTAAGTGCTGCTATTCGAGCTATTTTTAGAACAGGCCAGCGGGCTACTCATCTGGTTCTTACGGGCTACCTGGTGACCGCGGGCACCGCGTTGGTGACCCATGGTCTAAATGTCGGTTTTCGATTATTTTTGATTATCCGCCCAGCCCGAGTTAATGCAATAAACTGCTGAAATGACCTGCTGCTTGCAAAGCATGGCCGCCAGTTGCTGCTATCCTTCAAGCTGTGTGTCTCAGAGCAGTTTCATATCAAACTGCTGATGTAGTTTTTGTTGAGTGCAATACAAAATGACAAAAGGGACTGCGTAATTTGGGTTCCCATTGGGGCCACTTTAGTTGGATTACTCATAGCATGACAAGTTGGCAAAAGTATAAGTTATTTACAAAATGTGTCATATGGTGGTCCTGAAGACCTAAGCAAATATTTCAGTAAAATAAAAAGCTCAGCAAAAATGAGAGCATATGGACGGGGACCTTATCACAGTTCAATCATCCATTCTAAATACAAACCCTGTTTCCATGAGTTGGGAAATTGTGTTAGATCTAAATATAAACGGAATACAATGATTTGCAAATCTTTTTTAACCCATATTCAGTTGAATGCACTACAAAGACAAGATATTTGATGTTCAAACTCATAAACTCTATTTTTTTTTGCAAATAAAAATCAACTTAGAATTTCATGGCTGCAACACGTGCCAAAGTAGTTGGGAAAGGGCATGTTCACCACTGTGTTACATCACCTTTTCTTTTAACAACACTCAATAAACGTTTGGGAACTGAGGAAACTAATTGTTGAAGCTTTGAAAGTGGAATTCTTTCCCATTCTTGTATTATGTAGAGCTTCAGACGTTCAACAGTCCGGGGTCTCCGCTGTCGTGTTTTATGCTTCATAATGTGCCACACATTTTCGATTGGAGACAGGTCTGGTCTGCAGGCGGGTCAGGAGAGTACCCGCACTCTTTTACTACGAAACCACGCTGTTGTAACACGTGGCTTGGCATTGTCTTGCTGAAATAAGCAGGGGCGTCCATGATAACGTTGCTTGGATCACAACATATGTTGCTCCAAAACCTGTATGGACCATTCAGCATTAATGGTGCCTTCACAGATGTGTAAGTTACCCATGCCTTGGGCACTAATACACCCCCAAACCATCACAGATGCTGGCTTTTGAACTTTGCGCCTATAACAATCCGGATGGTTATTTTCCTCTTTGTTCCGGAGGACACCACGTCCACAGTTTCCAAATATAATTTGAAATGTGGACTCGTCAGACCACAGAACACTTTTCCATTTTGCATCAGTCCATCCTAGATTAGCTCGGGCCCAGGGAAGCCAGCGGCGTTCCTCGGTGTTGTTGATAAATGGATTTGGTTTTGCATAGTAGAGTTTTAACTTGCACTTACAGATGTAGCGACCAACTGTAATTCCTGACAGTGATTTTATGAAGTGTACCTGATCCCATGTGGTGATATCCTTTACACACTGATGTCGGTTTTTGATGCAGTACCGCCTGAGGGGTCAAAGGTCCGTAATATTATCGCTTAAGTGCAGTGATTTCTCCAGATTTTCTGAACCTTTTGATGATTCTACGGACCGTAGATGGTAAAATCCCTAAATTGCTTGCAATAGCTCATTGAGAAATGTTGTTCTAAAACTGTGCAACAATTTGCTTACAAATTGGTGACCCTCACCCCATCCTTGTTAGTGAATTACTTAGCATTTCATGGAAGCTGCTTTTATACCCAATCATGGCACCCACCTGTTCCCAATTAGCCTGCACACCTGTGGGATGTTCCAAATAAGTGTTTGATGAGCATTCCTCAACTTTATCAGTATTTATTGCCACCTTTCCCAACGTCTTTGTCACGTGTTGCTGGCATCAAATTCTAAAGTTAATGATTATTTGCAAACCAAAAATTGCTTATCAGTTTGAACATCAAAAACATAAAAAAATAGAGGCAGCTCACTGGTAAGTGCTGTTATTTGAGCTATTTTTAGAACACGCCAGCAGGCTACTCATCTGGTCCTTACGGGCGACCTCGCGGGCACCGCGTTGGTGACCCCTGCTCTAACCACAAGGCCACTAAGTAGGTAGTTTCTTCACTATTGGGAGACGGGGCCTACAGGTAGTTTTGTAAGTTTATTGTAGCACAGAAGGAACTTCCATCATTTGATAATTAAAAAATGTGTTTTTCTATGAAAAATCTATCATTGTTAAAGAAGGCACACAGTGACTTCCTGGTCAATGCAAATAAATCTTCAAAAAAAAAGCGTGGCTTTATTAACCCGGATTTTACCAAAGAAATTAACAAAATGTACACATCTTTTAACATTTTTAACCACTAGCAGAAATATTTATGCATATGTGAACGCTTTATTGTCATTGTAGTTGAGACACACAAACTTACCACAGCCACTCTGTTAGATAACAGTACAAAATATTTAAGTATTCAAGAAACTTTATTCTCATAACCGCTCCCTAAATGAAATATGCACAAATTAAGGAAAAAAAACAAAAAAAAACTTTATTACCACCAAAGTCACAAGTAAACGTTCAATTTGGGTTACCGTATTTCCTTGAATTGCCGCCGGGGCGCTAATTAATTTAAAACCTCTTCTCACTTCAGCGCTTACCAAAGAAATGCGGTAAAGGCAGTCATGCGCTTATAAATTTGAGTGTGATGTAAGGATACCATCATGAAAAGCACATTTAATTAAAAAAACGTTATTATGGTCTTACCCCATCCCCATCCATTTTCTACCGCTTATTCCCTTTTGGGGGGGGGCGCTGCCGCCTATTTCAGCTCCAATCGGGCGGAAGACGGGGTACACCCTGGACAAGTCGCCACCTCATACGGTCTTACCTTTACTTATAAATGAAGTCCATGCACAGCTCCTTCTGATCAAAAGCATCGATAATTTGTTTATAGAAGTCTTCCTTATCTTTCTTCAGTTTTAAAGTCTCTGTCTCGATGGAGAGCTTCCTTTATTACCTCCTGCTTCGATTGAAAGTCCAGTTTAGAAAACTCTTTTTTTTTTTTAGATATGTAATCCTCCATGTTAAAAGTGCAAGCGGGACGAAAAAATAAACAATCGTTGCTCACTCTTGCTGCTTGTTGTCACTTCTTCTGCAGCCGATCACTAGCCCCCTCTACCACCGGGAGGCGGGAGTCATTTAATGACTCATATTTGACACACGCAGCTATGGTATATTGATAAAACATAGCTGCTTACTGTTCTTTCTAGCATATTCAATAGCTTGGACCTTAAATCCTACGGAATAGCTCTTAACCTTCTTCCCTTCATGCGATTTCAAATGATTGAAATCAGCCTTCTCCATTTTGAAAATGATGACAGGTGAAGTGTCACTCGTCACGTGACGAGTTTGACCCGGTGGAAATTGTAGGCATATGCTAGTTATTTTGCGAAACGAGTTTCCTAATAAAAATAATATTTTTGGAAACGGGTTTGACCCAGCGTTAATCCTGAGTCGGCGGTAATGCTAAGCACGCACTAATTATTTTGCAAAACGAGTAGTAATTCGAGGCAGGCGCATACTATATACCCGGTGGCAATTCATGGAAATACGGTACGTCGACACTGTGGTCAGTCTGGGGGTTGTCATCTTAAAGAGGTTTTACTGTAAAACCGTAGATTTACCGTAGGTTCAAGTCTACAGTAAACGTAGATTTAACTTCCCTTTGCCTTTCGGTTTCAGGAGTCTAGCTGTCCCGTCCTGAAAGGCAGTAATGGGGTGAAAGGCCTCCATGGTGTGCTTACAGATAGGAGGATGTTTTAGTGTGATTTGTGTCCGCACCCTGCTGCCAAGTGATGGGACTTGAACTTTTTGTTGAGCTCCACCCCTCCACATATCCTTTCTGATCTTTCAAGCCAATTAGGGTTGGAAGAAGTGAAAACCAGGAAGCACATCTCTCCTGGGAATGCTGAAGCGCTGCAGAGGGAAAATAAGTCTTAAAAAAGGGGTCACTTTTTGCCTCTTCAAATGAGGGTTTTGGTAACTGACTCTGTACATACCCTACATAAGTTTCATGGCCTGTTATCCCCCCCCTGTGTTAAGATTATTTTGGTGTTTCAAATACAAGAGATCAACACAAAAAGAAACGTGTGGCACCACAGCAATCTGGTTGCAGGTTGCATTGTTAGTTGCTCATGCTAGCTCTTGTGTTTTACAGCACTTGAAAATATTTTTGTCAGGCTTGTCCCTGACAGTTTGGCTATGTTTTAGTTTTTTTCCTCTGCATTTGTCTTTGTTTCCTCCGTGTGTGTGTGTGTAGTATTTCCTGTCAGCGCTCTTATTTTGTCTTGTTTCCTGTGTTTCTCCCTGGGCGCTGTTGTCCCCTCAGCTGTGGCTGATTGGCAACTGGCCTCACCTGGTGTCAATCAGCCAGCTGCTATTTGAACCTGCCTTCCCATCCGGTCTGTGCTGGTTTATTGTCGTAGCTACCTGTCGTGTCAATGCAGCGTTGCGGTAAGCTATGTTTGGTAGCGGTTTGTAGCTTTCTGTATTTTGTTCTCTGCTTCCAAGTTTGTTTGTTCATAGCCAAGTTTGTTATCCGCCTCGTGCGCGCTTTTTGTGTGTACCCTTTTGGTTTTGTTCTTGTTTTAGTATTTAAAGATTAAATCATGTTTGGCGCAGTGAATGAGTGGCCGTGCGCAACCCGAGGGTCCCTGGTTCAATCCCCACCGAGTACCAACCTCGTCACGTCTGTTGTGTCCTGAGCAAGACACTTCACCCTTGCTCCTGATGGGTGCTGGTTAGCTCCCTCCATCAGTGTGTGAATGTGTGTGTGAATGGGTAAATGTGGAAGTAGTGTCAAAGCGCTTTGAGTACCTTGAAGGTAGAAAAGCGCTATACAAGTACAACCCATGTATTTATTTATTTATCATTTATAAATTGGGGAGCCTTTGAATTGGCCAGGGACTCACTCACATTGAAAACCGATAAACATCATTGACGACCCCTTTTGCTCTTACATTGACAAAAGCGTGACAAAAGACATACATGGTGGAGCATGTATATGGCGTCACATGAGTGCCAAAAATTCAAGCGCATAAAAACTGTTATTGCGCGTGACACCCTTTAGAGCAGGGGTAGGGAACCTATGGCTTTAGAGCCAGATGTGGCTCTTTTGATGACTGCATCTGGCTTTCAGATAAATCTTAGCTGACATTGCTTAACACAATAAGTAATTAATAATTTTGCTGGTAATCACAGTGTTAAAAATAACGTTCAAAATATAAAACATTCTCATGCATTTTAATCCATCCATCCATTTCCTACCGCACTTGTTAAAGAAGTCGCATTATTGGTAAGAAGTATTTTATTTATTTGTTAGCTTCAGAATAAAAATATTAAAAATAATAAAAGACTTGTACTCTAAAAATGTAGTTATTGATTAAAAATGTATGCATTTAGTTGTATTCAGTGTCAAAAAATATTATCTGGCTCTCACGGAAATACATTTAAAATATTTGGGCTTCACGGTGGCAGAGGGGTTAGTGCGTCTGCCTCACAATACAAAGGTCCTGCAGTCCTGGGTTCAAATTCAGGCTCGGGATCTGGCTTCCTCCCACTTCCAAAGACATGCACCTGGGGATAGGTTGATTGGCAACACTAAATTGCTGCTAGCGGGGTCTATAAAATAGTCAGGAATTGTCATGGATGCAAAGGATTCTGGGTATTTGTTGTGTTGCCTTTATGTTGTGTTACTGGGAGGATGTTCTCCCGAAATGTGTTTGTCATTCTTGTTTGGTGTGGCGCATATTACTAAGAGTGTTAAAATTGTTTATATCACAACCATTAGTGTACTTTGTGTCACCCAGTATGCCTTGCAGTCGTGTGCATGTGTCTGCGGAAGCCACACACAACATGTTGCTGGACTGACAAGCAGATCGTACATATAGAGGGCGACAAAGCCAATGGCTTCATTGCACGCCCTAATTCTTATTAAGTGGGTGACTGCCGGCAGTCATTCTAGAGAATGTTTGCATCTCCTATTGTCTTCTTCGCTTTGTGACACGGGTCCTAAATGGCTCTTTGAATGGTAAAGAATACCGATCCCAGAACCATGTATATCAAATATTTCCGAATGGTTCAACCGCCACCCGCCCGAATCTAATTAAAATCTATTTTTTCGTCATGTCACCCGCCCGACCCGCGGTTTATCCGCGGACTCCACGGATGAGACCGCAAACCGCGCATCTCTAATATACATACAATACTCGGACATTTATAACAAATTGAACCGTTTGGAAATTAGTTGAAGTGGAGAATCAGCGTGCGATAACAGTTTATATGCGCTTGGATCTTTGCAACTAATGTGACGCCATACATGTATGTCAACGTCAATTTAAGCGGGCACTTGATAAGTTGTTTGACATAGACAGGTTGTTCAACATCTTCCTAAGCCTTCCCCTGTGTTGTTGTGGAAGTGTTACAGTATGTAAATTAATTTATTTACCGCTTGCTCTTCCGTGGCTGTGGCTTACTACTTTCTACATTCTTGCTTGCAGGCAAGCGGCTAATGTGCCTCCACAATGCAAACACATGTGCCATTTTTGTACAGGATCAAAAATGATACCAGTAGTATTGTGGATGGTACTACGTAGTTCACAATCATGTGACACAGGCGGTCTTTTTTGTAAGTCACACAAATGCTTTGTCATTCTATCCATATGGGGGTTTGTTTGCACAGACTTGGCAGTAAGGTTAATCCCTTACTGCCAAAGGAGTGTAATGGGTTAATCTGGAACAGGTGGAAGCTTGGAGAGTATCAATCCTCTTAAATAGCTGTATGTGTAAATGTGCATGTAACACTGTGGTTGTCATGTGTATTTTTGTGCATGTTCCAAGCTCTGATTAAAATAATATGTAAATGCATGACACATTTATCAACTATTTGGTGCAACCTGTCTTGTTTTGCATTCCCCTTTACCAGTCTTTGTCGGCATATCATTTACATGCATCATCACAGTACTAATATATATACATACATACACACACATATATATATGTATATATATATATATATATATATATATATATATATATATATATATATATATATATATATATATATATATATATATATATATATATATATATATATATATATATATATATATATATGTATATATATATATATATATGTGTATGTATGTATATGTATATATGTATACCGTATTTTTCGAACTATAAGTCACAGTTTTTTTCATAGTTTGGCCGTGGGTGCGACTTATACTTGAGCGACTTATGTGTGAAATTATTAACACATTATCGTAAAATATAGAATAATATTATTTAGCTCATTCACGTAAGAGACTAGACATTTAAGATTTCATCGGATTTATCGATTAAGAGTGACAGATTGTTTGGTAAACGTATAGCATGTTCTATATGTTATAGTTATTTGAATGACTCTTACCATAATATGTTATGTCAACATACCAGGCACCTTCTCAGTTGGTTATTTATGCGTCATATAACGTACACTTATTCAGCCTGTTGTTCACTATTCATTAATTATTTTAAAGTGCCTTTCAAATGTCTTTTCTCGGTGTTGGCTTTTATCAAACAAATTTCCTCCAAAAATGCGACTTATACTCCAGTGCGACTTAAATATGTTTTTTTTCCTTCTTTATTATGCATTTTCGGCAGGTGTGACTTATACTCCGAAGCGACTTATACCCCGAAAAATGTGGTGTGTGTGTGTGTGTGTATATATATATATATATATATATGTATGTATGTATGTATGTATGTATATATATATATATATATATATATATATATGTGTATATATGTGTATATATATATATATGTATATATATGTATATATATGTGTATATATGTGTGTATATATATATATATATATATATATGTGTATGTAGGTGTGGGAAAATTCACAAGACTACTTAATCTCTACAGAACTGTTTCATGAGGGGTTCCCTCAATCATCAGGAGATGATGTTCTCTATATCCAACATTATGTATTATTCTAACTGATCTTTTTGGAACACTGTTAGTGAATGAAGTGTACTTTTGTAATTATTTCCCCATATTTCTACACAGTAACGCAGATATGGTAACACTAGTGAGCAGTAGAGAATATAAAGGGATTTTTTTGTCTAGAACATATTTGTCTTTATTCATTATTGACGTATTTCTTGCTACTTTATGTTGTATATTTTTTACATGAGATTTCCAGTTCAATTTATCATCAATCATTATACCTAGAAATTTGGTTTCATTTACTCTTTCAATTTCTATTCCGTCTATTTGTATTTGTGTTTGACTTTCTTTTCTACTGTTACCAAATAGCATTATTTTTGTTTTACTGAGATTCAATGATAGGATTTTAATTGTTATAGAAAATGGTGTCATTCATTAATCTTGATCAAGTATAAACATTGGTATGGTATGACCGATACTGCCCCTGTAACTACTTATTGGAATGATGCCCACCCAAAACTAATGTGAAGTATCAAAACAACAGAAAATCAATTGATAATTACATTTCAACAGAATTGTAGATAGAAACATGTTACCAGAAAAAGGAACCAACTATTAACAGTAAATTAACAAGTAGATTAACACAATTTTTGGAAGAAAAAAAACAATACAACGGTAAATGATGCAACGTATATATCAGCAGCCAAATTAGGGGCCTTTGTAACCCATCTTTAAATCATTCTATTATCATTTACATAGCAAAAACGATATCATGATATAAACTGTATATTGCAGGAGGAGGCAATAAATAATTTCAGGCCATATTGTCCATCCCTAATGTGCACAGTTAAAAAGCTCAGACCTCACTGCGTTTAGATTGGGGTATGCCGTTTGTAATGAGGAAATAGGTTAACGCGTCACGATGTTTGTGCCAGCCTGCGCACTGATGCGGGGATCAATCACCGTTTGATGCTAATTAAAGTTGGAAACCTTAAAGGGGAACATTATCACCAAACCTATGCAAGTGTCAATATATACCTTGATGTTGCAGAAAAAAGACCATGTATTTTTTTAACCGATTTCCGAACTCTAAATGGGTGAATTTTGGCAAATTAAACGACTTTCTGTTTATCGGTCTTTTAGCGATGACGTCAGAATGTGACGTCACCGAGGTAATACACCCGCCATTTTCATTTTCACATTACAAACACCGGGTCTCAGCTCTGTTATTTCCCGTTTTTTCGACTATTTTTTGGAACTTTGGAGACATCATGCCTCGTCGGTGTGTTGTCGGAGGGTGTAACAACACTAACAGGGAGGGATTCAAGTTGCACCACTGGCAAGAAATCTGCCGCCAGACCCCCATTGATTGTGCCAGAGTGTCTGCACATTTTACCGGCGATGCAAAGGCAGACGTGGCACAGAAATGTATGGATAACCTGCAGATGCATTTGCAACGATTAAGTCAACAAAATCACAAAGGTGAGTTTTGTTGATGTTGTTGACTTATGTGCTAATCAGACATATTTGGTCGCGGCATGACTGCCAGCTAATCGATGCTAACATGCTACGCTAATCGATGCTAACATGCTATTTACGCTAGCTGTATGTACATTTGAAACTAGATACCCACATTTAATGCGAAACAAACACTTACCAATCGACGGATTTAAGTTGCTCCAGTGTCACAAGATGCGAAAGTCCTGATTGTTTGGTCTGCACATTTTACCGGCGATGCTAATAAGGCAGCCATGCTATGCGCCACTTCATTAGGTACACCCATGCTATGGCCGAATAGCGTCAATAGCTATTTGCTCAATAGCTTCAATTTCTTCATTTTCGTTTTCGCTATCAGCCTCCATACTCCGACCATCTGTTTCAATACGTGCGTAATCTGTTGAATCGCTTAAGCCGCTGAAATCCGAGTCTGAATCCGAGCTAATGTCGCTATATCTTGCTGTGGTAACCGCCATGTTGTTTGTATTGGCAGCCCTGTATGGACAGTCGCATCGCAAATAGCGAAAATCAAGAACTTTAAAGGTTTTTTTAGGGATATTCCGGGAGGTGTAAAATTTTGAAAAAAAATTAGAAAAATAAAACAAGCCACTGGGAACTGATTTTTATTGTTTTTAACCCTTTTGAAATTGTGATAATGTTCCCCTTTAATACTGACTGTTGGAAAGTTTACCCGGTTTATCATTAATACTTGTAATAATTAAATCCCTATTTTGGACATGCTACCATCCATTCTATGTTCAATACAAGGGACTCTTAATTGGTTGTTGCGGACCTCTTTTCAGGGGGTCGCTGGATTGATCTTTTTGGTAAATTGGAATTAAAATGTGTGCTTTCCATTTAGGTTGAGTAAGCCCATGGTGCCTGGTCTTTCTAACATACCATGATTCCCTCCATCCCTTTTACCCCCAGCACATTTCCCGGTAACAACCCATCTGATTGCATTTTGCTGTCATGATTTCATCCGTGGCGTATTTTCATGACCGTTGCCAGGCAACTAATGCCCAACTTGTGACAAACACCACAGTTGCTCTGATGCCACGCGGATCAAAGAGGATGATCACTCGTTTGCCCTCCATCCATCCATCCATTTTTCTACTCTGCAAAAACTGAAATCTAAGTAACATTAAATATCTCAAATAAGGGCAGGGTTTCCCACACATTCATTTATTTATGGCGGCCCGCCACAAAAAAATTACGGCCGCCACACATTTAAAAAATTAATAAATAAAAAAATGAATATATATATTTTTTTATTTTATTTTTTTCCCCGACTTTTGACTCGCTCGACCACTCATAAAAGCAATGGGACTCTGTCTGTGAATGGAGCTTGTACTTACATATTATATAGATATGTAAATATTATATAAATATGTACATAAAGTGTTGTAATTCTATTCCAACTCCGCGTTCTTCTTGGTCATCGCCGCCGCCGAAGTCGCTCTAATTGAAATGCATTCTGGGGCGATGCATCGGTATAATGTCGTGTACGCCACATATAACTGACATTTAACACCAGATGAAAGTATGCCCCTCGTTTATTGTGGCCAATTGGTTCCAAGCTTGACCATGGTAAACAAATGTCAGCGATTGATTATGACTCATATTTTTTCATAGTTAAAACATAAACATGTTATGGCCGACTAACACCCACATAGTTGCCGTATTTTCCGAACTATGAGGCGCACTTATAATCATTTTTTTTCTCCTTAAAACTCAACAGTGCATCTTATAACCCGGTGCGCCTAATGTTAGGAATAATTCTGGTTTGGCTTACCGACATCAAAGCTATTTTATTTGGTACATGGTGTGATGATAAGTGTGACTAGTAGATGGCAGTCAAACATAAGAGATAAGTGGAGGCTGCAATATTATGGCAATATGACTCAAGTAAACAACATTTTATATGTTCCATTGAAAATATATAACATTACACACGGGGCTCAAAAATCTATATAATGAAAAGATTGAAAATAGACCATTCATCGGCAGCGCGCCTCATAAAGTTAAAAGTTAAAGTTAAAGTACCAATGATTGTCACACACACACTAAATGTGGCGAAATTATTCTCTGCATTTGACCCATCACCCGTGGTGCATTCAATTGAATATGGGTTGAAAAGGATTTGCAAATCATTGTATTCCGTTTATATTTACATCCAACACAATTTCCCAACTCATATCGAAACGGGGTTTGTACTATAGGTCATTATTTATTTCATAGACATCGTCCACAGTTAAAGGGGAACATTATCACCAGACCTATGTAAGCGTCAATATATACCTTGATGGTGCAGGAAAAAGACCATATATTTTTTTAACCGATTTCCGAACTCTAAATGGGTGAATTTTGGCGAATTTAACGCCTTTCTGTTTATCGCGCTGGAGGCGATGACGTCAGAATGTGACGACAGCCGCCATTTTCATTTTCAACACATTACAAACACCGGGTCTCAGCTCTGTTATTTTCCGTTTTTTTTTTACTATTTTTTGGAACCTTGGAGACATCATGCCTCGTCGGTGTGTTGTCGGAGGGTGTAACAACACTAACAGGGAGGGATTCAAGTTGCACCACTGGCCCCAAGATGCGAAAGTGTCTGCCGCCAGACCCCCATTGAATGTGCCAAAGTGTCTCCACATTTTACCGGCGATGCTAAGGCAGACATGGCACAGAGATGTATGGATAACCTGCAAATGCATTTGCAACGATAGTCAACGAAATCACAAAGGTGAGTTTTGTTGATGTTGACTGCCAGCTAATCGATGCTAACATGCTACGCTAATCGATGCTAACATGCTATTTACTGGCGGTGCTAAAGCAGACATGGCACAGAGATGTATGGATAACCTGCAGATGCATTTGCAACGATAGTCAACGAAATCACAAAGGTGAGTTTTGTTGATGTTGACTGCCAGCTAATCGACGCTAACATGCTATTTACCGGCGGTGCTAAAGCAGACATGGTACACAGATGTATGGATAACCTGCAGATGCATTTGCAACTATATTACGTTTCCTTCCACCCACATTTAATGCGAAAAAAACACTTACCAATCGACGGATTTAAGTTGCTCCAGTGTCAAAAGATGCGAAAGTCCTGATCGTTTGGTCCGCACATTTTACCGGCGATGCTAACGCAGCTATTCAGCCATGCTATGGCTATGAATAGCGTCAATAGCTATTCGCTCAATAGCTTCAGTTTCTTCTTCAATACTTTCACACTCCAACCATATGTTTCAATACATGCGTAATCTGTTGAATCGCTTAAGTCGCTGAAATCCGAGTTTGAATCCGAGCTAATGTCGCTATATCTTGCTGTGGTATTCCCATTGTTTGTTTACATTGGCAGCACTGTGTGACGTCACAGGAAAATGGCCAGTGTCTTTGCAGAGAGCGAAAATAAGGTACTTTAAAGCTTTATTTAGGGATATTCCGAGACCGGTAAAATTTTGAAAAAAACTTAAAAAACTACAACAAGCCACTGGGAACTGATTTTTATTGTTTTTAACCCTTTTGAAATTGTGATAATGTTCCCCTTTGAACATATTATTATTTCCAAATGTAAAGCAGTCAAGTATACTGTATGCATATTAGTAGGTTTGGTCACACTTGACACAGATTTGTGTGTTTGTACATGTTCGTGCAAGGGGACCAACAATTGGATTCCGGCGCACTGCGTGAATGCCTATTTTTAATTAAAGAAGTTCAATTATGAGCATCATTAGTCAACACCCACATGACATCAGCACTGCATGTCTTGACTTGTGCTGAAAACTCGAATTCCCCCCCCGGGAACTAATACATTTCCTGATTATGAGTATGATGATGGTATTCTAACTCAAGGTTCTTTGTCGGAATAAGAGCAGTGTTTTCTGCTTCACGATGTAAGGTGACTCCACTTTCACTCCAAAGAAACCGGTGGGGGAGAGGTGTGATATTAAGTCAGATTGTTTTTAAATGTAGAGATATAAATTTTGGTATTGTGGGTTGTTTCTGAAGGATGTTTTTTCCAGGTCTCTGTATGACTGCTATATAACTGGAGAATTATCAGGAAAGCTTTTTGAAACTTGAATCTAAATCTGGGTGGGCAAATATTTTCTATGCTATTCTTCTCATTTGATTGGCGCATCAGCTTTACACATGCCATCAAGTTTTCACATGTTTTTATACACGCATAAAAATATTGCTAGATTAGGCCCTAATACTCATGCATCTACTTTAGGAGAAAACTGCTTTTGAATAGATGTCCACTGTAGTAAACCACTGTGCATTAAATCAGGGATTAGATTAGATAGTACTTTATTTATTCCGTCAGGAGAGTTCCTTCAGGAAAATTACAATTTTCAGCACAATCCCATTCAAGATCAGACAAACATTAAAGGGAGACAGAACAGGATTGCTGACGGGTCTGCCGGCTTCCAGCGCCCCTTAAAAAAAAAAGATGAGATACAGGTATACAAGGGGGGGAATAGAAGATTAAAATAAAATAAAAAAATCGGTGTTAGCCTGGGCCCTGGAGTGGGGGTGCAGACTGAGGGCAAGGGAAAACAACAACTACTCATAGCCGTAGTACACATCCCTCTTACATGTGTGTAAGAGGGAAACATCAAACATCAAAAAACACATAGGACATTATAGACATTAAAACAGCAGATACAAGCAGACACTTCTACATACAGCTATGAATAAAAAGTAAAAGAAACATATACACTGTGGTGGCCTCTGCAGTGTTCCACGCCATCGTCCGCTGGGGTGGAGGCAGCATGGCCAGAGACAGGAGCAGACCCAACAAAGCAACCAAGACAGCCGACTCCACTCTCGGCCAGTGTCCAGTCCGCATGTCCGGATGTCCAAAGTGCAGCTAATTGTTTATTGGCCCGCCACACATTCTGGAAATGCTATCACAAAAATAAAAAATGACATTAAAAATATTGGAATGAGGTGAAATCTAACGAGAAAAAGTTGCAATGTTGACACAAAGCTGCCATGCAGGCTGTTTTTTTTTCTTTTGTCTTTATATTACCATGTAAAAACCATCTTTACCATGAATTGAATAACGTGGACCCCGACTTAAACAAGTTGAAAAACTTATTGGGGTGTTACCATTTAGTGGTCAATTGTACGGAATATGTACTGTAAAGTGCAATCTACTAATTACAAGTTTCAGTCAGTCAATTATTTATTATTTTTTTGCTATTGCTCAAAACAAAAAATTATGACAAAATCCATGTTATAATGAATTATTTTCAAAGCTCCAACTAGTTCAGAAAATTTCACTTTAAAATGTTTTATGTGGCAAATATTGCATATATATGCCATGCTCCCTCCACTTTTTATTCATAGCTGTATGTAGACGTGGCTGGTTGTATCCGCTACTTTAATGTCTTTAATGTCCTTTGTGTTCTTTGATGTTTGATGTTTCCCTCTTACACACATGTGAGAAGGATGTGTATTATGGCTATGAGTTGTTGTTGTTTTTTTCCCCTTGGCCTCAGTCTGGACCCCGTCTCCAGAGCCCAGGCTTAGAAGTGAAGTGAAGTGAATTATATTTATATAGCGCTTTTCTCAAGTGACTCAAAGCAAGTTAACATAGTCACACCCAATATCTAAGTTACATTTAAACCAGCGTGGGTGGCACTGGGAACAGTTGGGTAAAGTGTCTTGCCCAACGACACGACGGCAATGACTAGGATGGCGGAAGCGGGAATCGAACCTACAACCCTCAAGTTGCTGGCATGGCCACTCTACCAACCCAGCTATGCTAGACCGATTTTTTTATTTTTTATTTTATTTTAATCTTCTATTTTATAAATAAAGTACTATCGAATCCAATCTATTGTGCAGTTATCATATAAAAACAAAGTTTTATTTGACAAAAGAGCATAAAACAAACAAAATAATAGTTAAAACGTAAAATCGACAGATCTATCTGAAGTTGATCTTGAACTTAAGTGTTGAAAGTAAAAAAACTAATAAAAATGTATCACTTTTTGAGTGGGGCACCTTTTTGATCCCAGATATATTTATGGGTATTTCATTTATGTTTTCACTGTGATTACTCAAAAATAATAAAGAATTAAAATCAATGGTGTCCTGCATTATTGATCTTTTAGGACTCTAATTACCAAATTCTGCATATTTCAGTTTTACTATTAAAAAAATAAAGATGTTTACTAAAGAAAAGCCATAAAACCTTTTTTTTTTTTTTTTTAAAGTTGATATGGAGATTTACTCTAAGCGTTAAATAAAAAATAATAATAAAAAATTGACTTAATTTTTACATTTTAATAACTGAGACCCTTTATGGTCCCCGGAACCCCTAAAGGTAAAATACATTTTAAATATCCATACATTTATGGATATTTATGGATTTATGGGACGGCGTGGCGCATTGGGAGAGTGGCCGCGCGCAACCCGAAGGTCCCTGGTTCAATCCCCACCTAGTACCAACCTCGTCACGTCCGTTGTGTCCTGAGCGAGACACTTCACCCTTGCTCCTGATGGGTGCTGGTTAGCCCCTTGCATGGCAGCTCCCTCCATCAGTGTGTGAATGTGTGTGTGAATGGGTAAATGTGGAAGTAGTGTCAAAGCGCTTTGAGTACCTTGAAGGTAGAAAAGCGCTATACAAGTACAACCCATTTGTTTATTATATTTTGTTATGGTTTGAAAGTGAAAAATATCAAAATGGCCCCCGCATGCTTTAACTTTTCCGTGTGCGGCCCTCAGTGGAAAAAGATTGGACGCCCCCGCGTTAAATTATGGAGTCATAGAACTAAAACAGCATAGAAAATATTCAGAAGAGCAGCGGGTTTTGCAGCATCCGGTGTTGATGACAGCGACAGTCGTGGCCAAGTGATGATTGATGAGATGAAAATGCAATTAACAGATAGCAAGGCTGGAGAGGCGTCGTGTCATGCCGAGTATCACTTTGTGTGTGCATGTGTGTGCGTGTGTGTGCGTGTGTGTGTGTGTGTGTGTGTGTGTGTGTGGGTGTTTGATTTGATATCTTTCAAAGTGCGCATGCATCTTGTTGTAGCAACCGTGTTACTATTGTTTTTCTCATTGCAAATCTGTGCTCTTTTTCACCTCCCAGATGAAAGAGAAGATGTGCAAAAGAAGACTTTCACAAAATGGGTCAACTCGCAGTTGTCTAAGGTGAGGGACATAGAGTACTTTTGTGATCATGCACTGTCAGTCTTCTAAAGCCTATTTTTTTTGTACACGCCAGTATCAAATTAAAACGTGAAAATGAACAAAACGCAATATTCGCCACACTTCCGGAATACCAGATTAAATTAGGATGACATTTTAACAATTTTTAAATCTGCTGGGTCAAAAGTATACATACAGCAATGTCAATATTTAGTTACATGTCCCTTGGCAAGTTTCACTGCAATAAGGCGCTTTTGGTAGAGTTATTTGTTGATGAACCCCAAGATGCAGAGACGGAGGCAGGCATATAATATGAAAACATGATTTGATAAAACTAAACAAGAACAAACAAAAAGCACGCACATGGGCGGAATAACAAACTAAGGGAGCTAGCACTGGAAGCTAGAAAACAAAAAGGAACTTTAGCATGGAAGCTAGTGGATAGCAAACAGAAAAACTGGAAATAACTAATGCTAACCGAAACAGCTTACCGCTATGACGAGCAGGACAAAATGTAGCAGGACAGGTAGTAGCTGTAACAAAACGACATGACAGGTAGCACGACAAGAGTGACATGAGGCAACGACAATACAACGATCCAGCAACTGACACAAGACAAAGCAGGTACAAATAGGAGCGGGCTGATTGGCAACAGGTGTGGCCAGGTGCCAATCAGCTGCAGCTGAGGAGGAACACAGCACTCAGGGAACAAGACAGGAAGCTGACAAAATAAGATCACTAGACAGGAACTAAAGACAGGAGATACTAAACACAGAGGAAACAGACAAATGCAGAGGAAGAAACTAAAACATAGACAAACTGTCAGGGGAAAGCCTGACAGCTTTGGTAGCCAGTTGTTATTCGGTAACCGTAATTTTACAAACCCTATTTCCATATGAGTTGGGAAATTGTGTTAGATGTAAATATAAACGGAATACAATGATTTGCAAATCATTTTCAACCCATATTCAGTTGAATATGCTACAAAGACAACATATTTGATGTTCAAACTGATAAACTTTTTTATTTTTTGCAAATAATCATTAACTTTTGAGGTTGATGTCAGCAACACGTGACAAAGAAGTTAGGAAAGGTGGCAATAAATACTGATAAAGTTGAGGAATGCTCATCAAACACTTATTTGGAACATCCCACGGGTGTGCAGGCTAATTGGGAACAGGTGGGTGCCATAATTGGATATAAAAGCAACTTCCATGAAATGCTCAGTATATCACAAACAAGGATGGGGTGAGGGTCACCACTTTGTAAGCAAATTGTCAAACAGTTTTAGAACAATATTTCTCAACGAGCTATTGCAAGGAATTTAGGGATTTTACCATCTACGGTCCGTAAAATCATCAAAAAGTTCAAGGAATCTGGAGAAATCACTGCATGTAAGCGATGATGTTATGGATTTTTGATCCCTCAGGCGGTACTGCATCAAAAACCGACTTCAGTGTGTAAAGGATATCACCCCATGGCCTCAGGAACACTTCATAAAACCACTGCCAGTAACTACATTTGCTTGCTACATCTGTAAGTGCAAGTTAAAACTCTGCTATGCAAAGCCAAACCCATTTATCAACAATATCCTGAAACGCTGCCAGTTTGGCTGGGCCCGAGCTCACCTAAGATGGACTGATGCAAAGTGGAAAGGTGGTCTGTGGTCTGACGAGTCCACATTTCAAATTATATTTGGAAACAAAGAGGAAAATATCCATTTGGATTGTTATAGGCGCAAAGTTCAACAGCCAGCATCTGTGATGGTATGGGGGTGTATTAGTGCCCAAGGCATGGGTAACTTACGCATCTGTGAAGGCACCATTAATGCTGAAATGTCCATACAGGTTTTGGAGCAACATATGTTGTCATCCAAGCAACGTTATCATGGACGCCCCTGCTTATTTCAGCAAGACAAGTGTTACAACAGCGTCGCTTCATAAAAAAAGAGTGTGGGTACTTTCCTGGCCCGCCTGCAGTTCAGACATGTCTCCCATCAAAAATGTGTGGCGCATTATGAAACGTAAAATACGACAGCGGAGACCCCGGACTGTTGAATGACTAAAGCTCTACATAAAACAAGAATGGGAAAGAATTCCACTTTCAAAGCTTCAACAATTCCTCAGTTCCCAAACGTTTATTGAGTGTTGTTAAAATAAAAGGTGATGTAACACAGTGGTGAACATGCCCTTTCCCAACTACTTTGGCACGTGTTGCAGCCATGAAATTCTAAGCTAGTTATTATTTTCCCAAAAAAATAAAGTTTATGAGTTTGAACATCAAATATCTTGTCTTTGTGGTGCATTCAATTGAATATGGGTTGAAAAGGATTTGCAAATCATTGTATTCCGGTTTATATTTACCTCTAACACAATTTCCCAACTGCTATGGAAACGGGGCTTGTAGTTTGTTTATTGGAAGATGGATCTGTCGTTGGTTAGGAAGATACTTTGAATCGGTGGCCTTGCTTGCAGGCCAGCTCAGCAACCCCTCTTTTGTTTACAATGCCCTCCTTTGACTTTGTCCTCCCCTCGGTCTGAGGTTAAGCAACTAAGCTCGAGTGATGTCGTCTGATCACACATAAAAGACAGTTTAAAATGCATCAATACAGACAGACAGTTGCCACAGGGTCCGTACACACTGTTTTCTTGGCAAAGAAAAAGTGTCAGGAAGTAGTCTTTGCTATTAATTAAGCTGAATGTGCCAGTCTTGTCTTTTGTTGAGCCCTACAATGTGTTTATACTGTAAGTATATACAAACCCTGTTTCCATATGAGTTGGGAAATGGTGTTGGATGTAAATATAAACGGAATACAATGATTTGCAAATCCTTTTCAACCCACATTCATTTGAATGCACTACAAAGACAACATATTTGATGTTCAAACTCATAAACTTTGTTGTTTTTTTTTGCAAAAAATAATTAACTTAGAATATCATGGCTGCAACACATGCTGAAGTAGTTGGGAAAGGGCATGTTCACCACTGTGTTACATCACCTTTTCTTTTAACAACACTCAATAAACGTTTGGGAACTGAGGAAACTAATTCTTGAAGCTTTGAAAGTGGAATTCTTTCCCATTCTTGTTTTATGTAGAGCTTCAGTCGTTCAACAGTCCGGGGTCTCCGCAGTCGTATTTTACGCTTCATAATGCGCCACACATTTTCGATGAGAGACAGGTCTGGACTGCAGGCGGGCCAGGAAAGTACCCGCACTCTTTTACCATGAAACCACGCTGTTGTAACACGTGGCTTGGCATTGTCTTGCTGAAATAAGCAGGGGCGTCCATGATAACATTGCTTGGATGACAACATATGTTGCTCCAAAACCTGTTTGGACCATTCAGCATTAATGGTGCCTTCACAGATGTGTAAGTTACCCATGCCTTGGGCACTAATACACCCCCATACCATCACAGATGCTGGCTTTTGAATTTGCACCTATAACAATCCGGATGGTTATTTTCCTCTTTGTTCCGGAGGACACCACGTCCACATTTTCCAAATATAATTGGAAATGTGGACCGGTCAGACCACAGAACACTTTTCCACTTTGTATCAGTCCACCTTAGATGAGCTCAGGCCCAGCGAAGCCAACGGCGTTCTTTGGTGTTGTTGATAAATGGATGTTGCTTTGCATAGCAGAGTTTTAACTTGCACTTACAGATGTAGCGACAAACTGTATCGAGTGACCGGGGTTTTCTGAAGTGTTCCTGAGCCCATGTGGTGATATCCTTTGCACACTGATGTCGGTTTTTGATGCAGTAGCGCCTGAGGGGTCAAAGGTCCGTAATATCATCGCTTACGTCTAGTGATTTCTCTAGATTCTCTGAACCTTTTGATGATTTTATGGACTGTAGATGGTAAAATCCCTAAATTCCTTGCAATAGCTCGTTGAGAAATGTTCTAAAACTGTTCGACAATTTGCTTACAAATTGGTGACCCTCGCCCCATCCTTGTTTGTGAATTACTTAGCATTTCATGGAAGCTGCTTTTATACCCAATCATGGCACCCACCTGTTCCCAATTAGTCTGCACACCTGTGGGATGTTCCAAATAAGTGTTTGATGAGCATTCCTCAACTTTATCAGTATTTATTTGCCACCTTTCCCAACTTCTTTGTCACGTGTTGCTGGCATCAAATTCTAAAGTTAATGATTATTTGCAAAAAAAAAATGTTTATTAGTTTGAACATCAAATATGTTGTCTTTGTAGCATAATATGGGTTGAAAATGATTTGCAAATCATTGTATTCCGTTTATAATTACATCTAACACAATTCCCCAACTCGTATGGAAACAGGGTTTGTATAAAGAACAAGTCGACACATTTTTTTTATTAAACAAATGGAAATAGTTTTAGCTTATTTACATAGCAGCATGTCATTTCTGTCTCGACATGCTCACTTATTAGATAATGCTTTTTCTTGAGGCGTTGTTTCGTACTTTGTTAGGTGGCGTTTGAAAGCATCACGGATGTCTGCTGTGACGCAGCAGAAAAATGTTAATAACTTTTTGTGATGCTGCCACAGAGACATGGATTCTTCAATTCTTATCTCTTGCCCTCATTTGAACTGGGTATAGCTCAGTAGTTTTTCTTCAGTACCGCTGGTCGCTTCTTATCATTATTTTGCTCCACATAAATGCTGAGCGTGATATTAGATTACAAGCATTGAAGGAAGACTCCTTAATCCACCCTCACATGCTAAGCACTCTAAACTCGTTGCAAATTAAATATTTATAATCTCCAGGCGAAATTTGAATATAATTCCACAACGGACATACAGTAGCCTACAAGCTAGCAAGCATGTTGATCTCTGGAGCACGGTGTCACAACTCTGTACAGTGGATGACGTCTTAACACTGCTTATTAGCACACCTCATACGCATTAGCGGCCTGATCTACTAAGATCCCATATAACCCATGCTAAATAGTGTGTGCAAACCATACAATAGCGTGTAGTTGTAGGCATACTTGCCAACCCTACCGCCTCTACCGAAAATCTCCCGAAATTCAGGCGGAGCTGGAGGCCACGTCCCCTCCAGCCCCATGCGGACCCAAGTGACGTGTCAACAGCCTGTTTTCACGTCCGCTTTCCCACAATATAAACAGAGTGCCTGCCCAATTACCTTACAACTGTAAAATGATCGAGGACGAGTTTTTGGTTTCTTATGTGGGTTTATTGTTAGGCAGTCTCATTAACGTCCTCCCAGCGCGGCAACAACACACAACAACAGCAGTCACTTTTTTGTCTACCGTAAAGCAGTTCATCTGCCGGAAACAGCAATGTTGTGACACTCTTAAACAGGACAATACTGCCTTCTACTGTACATGCATATGTGACAATAACATCTAGGGCTTTTAGAGCAGTGGTTCTCAACCTTTTTTCAGAGATGTACCCCCTGTGAACATTTTTTTAATTCAAGTACCACCTAATCGGACCAAAGCATTTTTGGTTGAAAATAAAAAGATAAAGCAGTAAAATACAGCACTATGTCATCAGTTTCTGATTTATTAAATTGTATAACAGTGCAAAATATTGAACTAGTTGGAAAAAAAGATATAAAAATAACTAAAAACTTGTTGAAAAATAAACAAGTGATTCAATTATAAATAAAGATTTCTACACATACTGCGATGAGGTGGCGACTTGTCCAGGCTGTACGACGCCTTCCGCCCGATTGTAGCTAAGATAGGCACCAGCGCCCCCCGCGACCCCAAAGGGAATAAGCGGTAGGAATGGATGGATGGATAGCTGTAAATATACTCCTCCCTTCTGTTCTGTTGTGTTTATGTTTTGTTACGGTGTGGTTGTTCTCCCGAAATGTTTGTCATTCTTGTTTGGTGTGGGTTCACAGTGTGGCGCATATTTGTAACAGTGTTAAAGTTCTTTATGCGGCCACCCTCCGTGTGATCGGAATGGCTGTTGACCAAGTATGCGTTGCATTCACTTATGTGTGTGTAGAAGCCGCGTTTATCCTGTGACAGGGGCCGGCACGCTGTTTGAATGGAGGAAAAACGGACGTGACGACTGGTTATAGAGGACGCTAGAGGCAGTGCCTTTCAGGCACGCCCCCAATATTGTTGTCCGTGTGGAAATCGGGAGAAATTCGGGAGAATGGTTGCCCCAGGAGACTTTCGAGAGGGGCACTGAAAATCGGGAGGGTTGGCAAGTATGATTAATAGCGGTGAATGCGGTGTTATAATACCGGCGGGCCAGCTCTAATGTTAATTTGGTATTGCTTTAAGGGCCAAATGAAATTACACGGCGGGCCAAATTTGGCCCGCGGGCCAGAGTTTGACACCCATGATCTAAACTAATAATAATCACCTCCATTATGGCAAATAAACGTAATTTCTTAGAATATTAGGTATCATCATACTTGCCAACCTTGAGACCTCCGATTTCGGGGTGTGGGGGGTCGGGGGTGGGGGTGGGCCAGAGGCGTGGTTGGGGCGGGGGGCGTGGTTAAGAGGGGAGGAGTATAATTCACCAACTCGAGTTTTTCCTATATATTTCATATCTATCTATATATATATATATATATATATATATATATATATATATATATAGATATATATGTGTGTTGGATTTACTATGTGTATTTTTCATGTGTATATGTATTTATAGCGGACTTGCTTGGGAATTTTAAGATGGGCGGGGCTACCACTATCAGGTGACTACATGGGTAGCTTTAAAAATGGCGTCATTGTTCGTTTGGTAAAAAACAGCGTGTTTGGTCACCTGTCTGGTAAGATCATCTTATGTCCGCTTTTCTTGGTTGGATCAACTGAACAATTGTTTAAATTCCATGCTGGCTCGCTTCCTTTCTTTTTTGTTTGTTGTGTGTTCGATAAGTCCGCGGCGCGTGTTGTGTGGTTGGCTGGCTGTTTGACAGCCAGAGCAAACACTCACCGTTTTAGCTTTTGAACGACATTGGCGAAATTATTAAGTTAAAGAGTACCACCACAGTAATGTGCGGATTGAAATCTGTTGTATTAGAGTGTTGTCACGTTGTGTGTGTCCGGCTGAATTTGAGTGTTCGAAGGGTTATTTTATTCTTCGGTACGGTTTGATTTTGAAAATACCGGCACTTTACTTCCTGGTTTGGCTGATGGGATTTGTAGTTCTTTAATGTAGTTCTGCTTATATGTGTAATGTGTGGCTCAAACAGAGCGCCTGTGTTTTATGTTGTTTTTAGTATGCTTGTCCATGAATCACGGCGACATTATAAATAATTCTGATCACATTTAAAACATTATATGGCGTAAATTAATGGTGACAATAAAATGTAATGCTAAAATTAATAAGTTAGATTAAAATCACAGTGATTGATAATGTCATATCATGGTTGACAACAATATGGTTCAGTTGATTAATTCATGTCTATTATTTACATTATGATGATTCAAGATAGATACATTGTTTTGTTGTGTTCATGTTTACTTTTAGGTTATTACCTGTTGCTGCTGCTGCTACTGTTGCTGCAATAGTACCAAATAAAACAAGCAAAAAGTGCACAGCGAGTAATTCCTTTCATGCTGAGTGACGACCCCTATTCAGAGGGCCAATACGGAAAAAAACGAACTGTATCAAATACTTGACTTTCAGTATATTCTAGCTTGTATTATGTATATAAATAAAATAAATAGTTTAATTTCCGACGGCACCTATCAAATACACAGTAATAAAAACACAGATGTTCTACTAACTGTACTGTGCTTGCTGGTTACTAAAACAACAACACTTACCCTTCACTATTTGAGTAACCTTTGTTCTGCCATTTGCCTACTGGCGAGCGATCTCTGAATCCGGTAAAATATATTTATATTATTCATTTATTATATATATATAATATATTATATTATTTATTATTATCAATGTTTATTGTGAGCGAACTGTGGTGCTGAATTTCCCCGAGGGATCAATAAAGTACATTCTATTCTATTCTATTCTATTCTATTTTATCTACAGTAGATGGCAGTGTTGTCCAGTTTAAGAGGGTCACAACATTGCGGAGTCAGGTCCGCATGGAGTTAGAGGGGGCATGGCCTCCAGTTTCACCTGAATTTCGGGAGATTTTCGGGAGAAAGTTTGTCCCGGGAGGTTTTCGGGAGAGGCGCTGAATTTCGGGAGTCTCCCGGAAAATCCGGGAGGGTTGGCAAGTATGCCCCTGAATCAAAGGTGGGTGTGGTGGTCATGGCTGGGGTCGAGGCGTGGTTTGGGGGAGTGGTTGGGGCGGGGGGCGTGGTTAAGAGGGGAGGGGTGTATATTTACAGCCAATTCACCAACTCGAGTATTTCATATATATACTGTTACATATGTATAAATTACTCAACTTTCAGTGAATTCTAGCTATATATATTTATATTATTATATATATAAATAAAAGAAATAGTTGAATTTCAGACGGCACCTATCAAATACACAATATTAAAAACACAGTTGTTCTACTAACTGTACTGTGCTTGCTGATTACTAAAAAAAAAGTAAGGTCACTTCTGAGTTTCCAGAAGAAGGCGCCAGTATGTGCCTCGCCCTGCCGTCTCTCGCTGTCAGCTCTGTTCGTTTTTGTTGGTTGCGTCTATTTTCGTCTCTCTCAGCTCACTGCTTGTGTATGACCCCCAAACACTGTTGGATCTTTGCGCCTTTCTCACTGATATGATCAACTTCGACGTTGGGTTTTCGACTTCCCAGTCAGCTTTTTCACCTGACCGGATCCCTGCCTTCCTTTCCCGCCGTGTGGCTCCACTCCCCCGCCACCTGCGGGTACTGTTTTGGGCCCCACCTGGATTAGCTGCGCCCTTGGAAGTGCTGGCCCTCGCCAGGTTCGGTCTTGTGAACGCAAGATTTTTGACAAACAAAACGTTTATCCTGAAGGATTTCTTCACTTCCCGAGGACTTGACTTCCTCTGTGTGACGGAAACATGGCTGAGAGGCGGACTCACCGGCTCTCAGCCATGTTTCCGTCTTAATGAACTTCTGCCTCCGGAGTGTTCTTACTTTAATTCTCCGCGGTCGTCCAGTCGAAAAGGAGGAGGATTAGCAGTCGTTTTTAAAAATGACTTTAAATGCCGTCAGATCTGCCTGCAATCCTCCTTTTCAAGCTTCGAACTGTGTATGTTTGAGCTGGGGGGGGCGTGGCCTCCAGCTCCTGCTGAATTTCGGGAGATTTTCGGGAGAACATTTCTTTTGAGAGGTTTTCGAGAGAGGCGCTGAATTCCGGGGAGTCTCCCGGAAAATCCGAGAGGGTTGGCAAGTATGATATGGAGAATTACAAAAATTTAATTTAATTTATGAATTCATGACATTGTGTCCTTGGGTAAGACACTTCACCCACCTTTTCTCCTGGTGTTGCCTAGACTATCAATGTGAATATAAATGTTGACATTTGGAGTACTTTTTTTAAAGGGGACATGGCTCATTTGCATGCGTTTTATGGACACATTATGGCTCTGTGGGCATCACAATGCGTTCTGCTTGGTAGCTACTTAAATACTCACTGTCCCCATTGTATGCCTTTCATACAGTATCACAAACAATTGGAGGTAGTGTACAATGCAGCCACGCATTTCTAGATGAGATATGTTTTAATTTCTCTTGATATTATGTGTGTTTTATAGACAGGAAAGCCACCTGTGGAGGATCTATTCTCAGACCTGTGTGATGGACGACGCTTGTTGGAACTGTTGCAGGGTCTAGCAGGGCATGAGCTGGTATGATTTCCTATTGAAAAATCTGTGCGGGATATATCATTATTTGTTTGATGGTCCAATAACTGTGTGTGTGTGTGTGTGTGTGTGTGTGTGTGTGTTTGTGTTTGCAGGT